>NW_026542894.1:0-110362 GCF_028750875.1 Macrosteles quadrilineatus
TACAAGGTTGTACAAGGTTGTACAAGTGTGTACAAGGGTGTACAAATGTGTACAAGGTTGTACAAGTGTGTACAAGGTTGTACAAGTGTGTACAAGGTTGTACAAGTGTGTACAAGGTTGTACAAGTGTGTACAAGGTTGTACAAGTGTGTACAAGGTTGTACAAGTGTGTACAAGGGTGTACAAGTGTGTACAAGGTTGTACAAGTTTTTACAAGGTTGTACAAGTGTGTACAAGGGTGTAAAATCGTGTACAAGGATGTACAAGTTTGTACAAGTTTGTACAAGGTTGTACAAGTGTGTACAAGGATGTACAAGTTTGTACAAGGGTGTACAAGTGTGTACGATAAGTAAAAGTGTGTACAAGGGTGTACAAGGTTGTACAAGTGTGTACAAGGTTGTACAATTGTGTACAAGGCTGTACAACTGTGTACAAGGTTGTACAATTGTGTACAAGGCTGTACAAGTGTGTACAAGGTTGTACAAGTGTGTACAAGGTTGTACAAGTGTGTACAAGGATGTACAAGTTTGTACAAGGGTGTACAAGTGTGTACGATGTGTAAAAGTTTGTACAAGGGTGTACAAAGTTGTACAAGTGTGTACAAGGTTGTACAAATGTGTACAAGGCTGTACAATTTTGTACAAGGCTGTACAAGTGTGTACAAGGCTGTACAAGTGTGTACAAGGTTGTACAATTGTGTACAAGGCTGTACAATTGTGTACAAGGTTGTACAAGTGTAAACAAGGTTGTACAAGTGTGTACAAGGTTGTACAATTGTGTACAAGGCTGTACAAGTGTGTACAAGGTTGTACAAGTGTGTACAAGGTTGTACAAGTGTGTACAAGGTTGTACAATAGTGTGTCAGGTTGTACAAGTGTGTACAAGGTTGTACAAGTGTGTACAAGGGTGTACAATCGTGTACAAGGATGTACAAGTTTGTACAAGTTTGTACAAGTTTGTACAAGGTTGTACAAGTGTGTACAAGGATGTACAAGTTTGTACAAGGGAGTACAAGTTTGTACAAGATTGTACAAGTGTGTACTGGGTTGTACAAGTGTGTACAAGATTGTATAAGTTTGTACAAGGTTGTACAAGTGTGTACAAGGGTGTACAAGTGTGTACAAATGTGTACAAGTTTTACAAGGTTGTACAAGTGTGTACAAGGTTGTACAAGTTGTGTACAAGGTTGTACATGTGTGTACAAGGGTGTACAAGTTTTTACAAGGCTGTACAAGTGTGTACAAGGTTGTACAAGGTTGTACAAGGCTGTACAAGTGTGTACAAGGTTGTACAAGGTTGTACAAGTGTGTACAAGGGTGTACAAGTTTTTACAAGGTTGTACAAGTGTGTACAAGGTTGTACAAGTGTGTACAAGGCTGTACAATTGTGTACAAGGTTGTACAAGTGTGTACAAGGTTGTACAAGTGTGTACAAGGTTGTACAATTGTGTACAAGGCTGTACAAGTGTGTACAAGGTTGTACAAGTGTGTACAAGGCTGTACAATTGTGTACAAGGTTGTACAAGTGTGTACAAGGTTGTACAAGTGTGTACAAGGTTGTACAATTGTGTACAAGGCTGTACAAGTGTGTTCAAGGTTGTACAAGTGTGTACAAGGTTGTACAAGTGTGTACAAGGGTGTACAATTGTGTACAAGGATGTACAAGTGTGTACAAGGTTGTACAAGTGTGTACAAGGATGTACAAGTTTGTACAAGGGCTGTACAAGTGTGTACGATGTGTAAAAGTTTGTACAAGGGTGTACAAGTTTGTACAAGTGTGTACAAGGTTGTACAATTGTGTACAAGGCTGTACAAGTGTGTACAAGGTTGTACAATTTTGTACAAGGCTGTACAAGTGTGTACAAGGTTGTACAAGTGTGTTCAAGGCTGTACAATTGTGTACAAGGTTGTACAAGTGTGTACAAGGTTGTACAAGTGTGTACAAGGTTGTACAATTGTGTACAAGGCTGTACAAGTGTGTACAAGGTTGTACAAGTGTGTACAAGGTTGTACAAGTGTGTACAAGGTTGTACAATTGTGTACAAGGTTGTACAAGTGTGTACAAGGTTGTACAAGTGTGTACAAGGGTGTACAAGTGTGTACAAGGTTGTACAAGTGTGTACAAGCTTTTACAAGTGTGTACAAGGGTGTACAAGTGTGTACAAGTTTGTACAAGTTTGTACAAGGTTGTACAAAAGTGTACAAGGTTATACAATTGTGTACAAGGTTGTACAAGTGTGTACAAGGTTGTACAAGTGTGTACAAGCTTTTACAAGTGTGTACAAGGGTGTACAAGTGTGTACAAGTTTGTACAAGTTTGTACAAGGTTGTACAAGTGTGTACAAGGTTGTACAAGTGTGTACAAGGTTGTACAAGTGTGTACAAGGTTGTACAAGTGTGTACAAGGTTGTACAAGTGTGTACAAGTTTTTAAATTGTGTACATGGGTGTACAATTGTGTACAAGGCTGTACAAGTGTGTACAAGGTTGTACAAGTGTGTACAAGGTTGTAACAGGGGGTACAAGGTTGTACAAGTGTGTACAAGGTTGTACAAGTGTGTACAAGGGTGAACAGGTTTGTACAATGTTGTACAAGTGTGTACAAGTTTGTACAAGGTTGTACAAGTGTGTACAAGGGTGTGCAAGTGTGTACAAGGGTGCACAAGTGTGTACAAGGGTGTACAATCGTGTACAAGCTTGTACAAGTGTGTACAAGGGTGTACAGGTTTGTACAAGGTTGTACAAGTGTGTACAAGGGTGTACAAATGTGTACAAGGATGAAAAGGTTGTACAAGTGTGTACAAGTTTGTACAAGGTTGTACAAGTGTGTACAAGGTTGTACAAGTGTGTACAAGGTTGTACAAGTGTGTACAACTTGTACAAGTGTGTACAAGCTTGTACAAGTGTGTACAAGGTTGTACAAGTGTGTACAAGGTTGTACAAGTTTGTACAAGGTTGTACAAGTGTGTACAAGTTTGTACAAGTGTGTACAAGTTTGTACAAGGTTGTACAAATGTGTACAAGGGTGTACAAAGGTGTACAAGGGTGCACAAGTTTGAACAAGGGTGTACAAGTGTGTACAAGCTTGTACAAGTGTGTACAAGCTTGTACAAGTGTGTACAAGGGTGTACAGGTTTGTACAAGGTTGTACAAGTGTGTACAAGGGTGTACAAGTATGTACAATAATGTACAAGTTTGTACAAGTGTGTACAAGTTTGTAAAAGGTTGTACAAGTGTGTACAAGGGTGTACAAGTGTGTACAAGGTTGTACAAGTGTGTACAAGCTTGTACAAGTGTGTACAAGGGTGTACAAGTGTGTACAAGGTTGTACAAGTTTTTACATGGTTGTACAAGTGTGTACAAGGTTGTACAAGTGTGTACAAAGTTGTACAAGTGTGTACAAGGTTGTACAAGTGTGTACAAGGTTGTACAAGTGTGTACAAGGTTGTACAAGTGTGTACAAGGTTGTACAAGTGTGTAAAAGGTTGTACAAGTGTGTACAAGGTTGTACAAGTGTGTACAAGGTTGTACAAGTGTGTACAAGGTTGTACAAGTGTGTACAAGGTTGTACAAGTGTGTACAAGGTTGTACAAGTGTGTACAAGGTTGTACAAGTGTGTACAAGGGTGTAAAATCGTGTACAAGGATGTACAAGTTTGTACAAGTTTGTACAAGGTTGTACAAGTGTGTACAAGGATGTACAAGTTTGTACAAGGGTGTACAAGTGTGTACGATAAGTAAAAGTGTGTACAAGGGTGTACAAGGTTGTACAAGTGTGTACAAGGTTTTACAATTGTGTACAAGGCTGTACAAGTGTGTACAAGGTTGTACAAGTGTGTACAAGGTTGTACAATTGTGTACAAGGCTGTACAAGTGTGTACAAGGTTGTACAAGTGTGTACAAGGCTGTACTATTGTGTACAAGGTTGTACAAGTGTGTACAAGGTTGTACAAGTGTGTACAAGGTTGTACAATTGTGTACAAGGCTGTACAAGTGTGTTCAAGGTTGTAATAGTGTGTACAAGGTTGTACAAAAGTGTACAAGGGTGTACAATTGTGTACAAGGATGTACAAGTGTGTACAAGGTTGTACAAGTGTGTACAAGGATGTACAAGTTTGTACAAGGGCTGTACAAGTGTGTACGATGTGTAAAAGTTTGTACAAGGGTGTACAAGTTTGTACAAGTGTGTACAAGGTTGTACAATTGTGTACAAGGCTGTACAAGTGTGTACAAGGTTGTACAATTTTGTACAAGGCTGTACAAGTGTGTACAAGGATGTACAAGTGTGTACAAGGCTGTACAATTGTGTACAAGGTTGTACAAGTTTGTACAAGGGTGTACAAGTGTGTACGATAAGTAAAAGTGTGTACAAGGGTGTACAAGGTTGTACAAGTGTGTACAAGGTTGTACAATTGTGTACAAGGCTGTAAAAGTGTGTACAAGGTTGTACAATTGTGTACAAGGTTGTACAATTGTGTACAAGGCTGTACAAGTGTGTAAAAGGTTGTACAAGTGTGTACAAGGTTGTACAAGTGTGTACAAGGTTGTACAAGTGTGTACAAGGTTGTACAAGTGTGTACAAGGTTGTACAAGTGTGTACAAGGTTGTACAAGTGTGTACAAGGTTGTATAAGTGTGTACGAGGTTGTACAATTGTGTACAAGGTTGTACAAGTGTGTACAAGTATGTACAATTGTGTACAAGGCTGTACAAGTGTGTACAAGGTTGTACAAGGTTGTACAAGTGTGTACAAGGGTGTACAACTTTTTACAAGGTTGTACAAGTGTGTACAAGGTTGTACAAGTGTGTACAAGGCTGTACAATTGTGTACAAGGTTGTACAAGTGTGTACAAGGTTGTACAAGTGTGTAAAAGGTTGTACAATTGTGTACAAGGCTGTACAAGTGTGTACAAGGTTGTACAAGTGTGTACAAGGCTGTACAATTGTGTACAAGGTTGTACAAGTGTGTACAAGGTTTTACAAGTGTGTACAAGGTTGTACAATTGTGTACAAGACTGTACAAGTGTGTACAAAGTTGTGCAAGTGTGTACAAGGTTGTACAAGTGTGTACAAGGTTGTACAATTGTGTACAAGGTTGTACAAGTGTGTACAAGGTTGTACAAGTGTGTACAAGGGTGTACAATCGTGTACAAGGATGTACAAGTTTGTACAAGATTGTACAAGTGTGTACTGGGTTGTACAAGTGTGTACAAGATTGTATAAGTTTGTACAAGGTTGTACAAGTGTGTACAAGGGTGTACAAGTGTGTACAAATGTGTACAAGTGTGTTCAGGGGTGTACAAGTTTGTACAAGGGTGTACAAGTTTTACAAGGTTGTACAAGTGTGTACAAGGTTGTACAAGTTGTGTACTGGGTTGTACAAGTGTGTACAAGATTGTATAAGTTTGTACAAGGTTGTACAAGTGTGTACAAGGGTGTACAAGTGTGTACAAATGTGTACAAGTGTAAACAGGGGTGTACAAGTTTGTACAAGGGTGTACAAGTTTTACAAGGTTGTACAAGTGTGTACAATGTTGTACAAGTTGTGTACAAGGTTGTACATGTGTGTACAAGGGTGTACAAGTGTGTACAAGGTTGTACAATTGTGTACAAGGCTGTACAAGTGTGTACAAGGTTGTACAAGTGTGTACAAGGCTGTACAATTGTGTACAAGGTTGTACAAGTGTGTACAAGGTTGTACAAGTGTGTACAAGGTTGTACAATTGTGTACAAGGCTGTACAAGTGTGTTCAAGGTTGTACAAGTGTGTACAAGGTTGTACAAGTGTGTACAAGGGTGTACAATTGTGTACAAGGATGTACAAGTGTGTACAAGGTTGTACAAGTGTGTACAAGGATGTACAAGTTTGTACAAGGGCTGTACAAGTGTGTACGATGTGTAAAAGTTTGTACAAGGGTGTACAAGTTTGTACAAGTGTGTACAAGGTTGTACAATTGTGTACAAGGCTGTACAAGTGTGTACAAGGTTGTACAATTTTGTACAAGGCTGTACAAGTGTGTACAAGGTTGTACAAGTGTGTTCAAGGCTGTACAATTGTGTACAAGGTTGTACAAGTGTGTACAAGGTTGTACAAGTGTGTACAAGGTTGTACAATTGTGTACAAGGCTGTACAAGTGTGTACAAGGTTGTACAAGTGTGTACAAGGTTGTACAAGTGTGTACAAGGTTGTACAATTGTGTACAAGGTTGTACAAGTGTGTACAAGGTTGTACAAGTGTGTACAAGGGTGTACAAGTGTGTACAAGGTTGTACAAGTGTGTACAAGCTTTTACAAGTGTGTACAAGGGTGTACAAGTGTGTACAAGTTTGTACAAGTTTGTACAAGGTTGTACAAAAGTGTACAAGGTTATACAATTGTGTACAAGGTTGTACAAGTGTGTACAAGGTTGTACAAGTGTGTACAAGCTTTTACAAGTGTGTACAAGGGTGTACAAGTGTGTACAAGTTTGTACAAGTTTGTACAAGGTTGTACAAGTGTGTACAAGGTTGTACAAGTGTGTACAAGGTTGTACAAGTGTGTACAAGGTTGTACAAGTGTGTACAAGGTTGTACAAGTGTGTACAAGTTTTTAAATTGTGTACATGGGTGTACAATTGTGTACAAGGCTGTACAAGTGTGTACAAGGTTGTACAAGTGTGTACAAGGTTGTAACAGGGGGTACAAGGTTGTACAAGTGTGTACAAGGTTGTACAAGTGTGTACAAGGGTGAACAGGTTTGTACAATGTTGTACAAGTGTGTACAAGTTTGTACAAGGTTGTACAAGTGTGTACAAGGGTGTGCAAGTGTGTACAAGGGTGCACAAGTGTGTACAAGGGTGTACAATCGTGTACAAGCTTGTACAAGTGTGTACAAGGGTGTACAGGTTTGTACAAGGTTGTACAAGTGTGTACAAGGGTGTACAAATGTGTACAAGGATGAAAAGGTTGTACAAGTGTGTACAAGTTTGTACAAGGTTGTACAAGTGTGTACAAGGTTGTACAAGTGTGTACAAGGTTGTACAAGTGTGTACAACTTGTACAAGTGTGTACAAGCTTGTACAAGTGTGTACAAGGTTGTACAAGTGTGTACAAGGTTGTACAAGTTTGTACAAGGTTGTACAAGTGTGTACAAGTTTGTACAAGTGTGTACAAGTTTGTACAAGGTTGTACAAATGTGTACAAGGGTGTACAAAGGTGTACAAGGGTGCACAAGTTTGAACAAGGGTGTACAAGTGTGTACAAGCTTGTACAAGTGTGTACAAGCTTGTACAAGTGTGTACAAGGGTGTACAGGTTTGTACAAGGTTGTACAAGTGTGTACAAGGGTGTACAAGTATGTACAATAATGTACAAGTTTGTACAAGTGTGTACAAGTTTGTAAAAGGTTGTACAAGTGTGTACAAGGGTGTACAAGTGTGTACAAGGTTGTACAAGTGTGTACAAGCTTGTACAAGTGTGTACAAGGGTGTACAAGTGTGTACAAGGTTGTACAAGTTTTTACATGGTTGTACAAGTGTGTACAAGGTTGTACAAGTGTGTACAAAGTTGTACAAGTGTGTACAAGGTTGTACAAGTGTGTACAAGGTTGTACAAGTGTGTACAAGGTTGTACAAGTGTGTACAAGGTTGTACAAGTGTGTAAAAGGTTGTACAAGTGTGTACAAGGTTGTACAAGTGTGTACAAGGTTGTACAAGTGTGTACAAGGTTGTACAAGTGTGTACAAGGTTGTACAAGTGTGTACAAGGTTGTACAAGTGTGTACAAGGTTGTACAAGTGTGTACAAGGGTGTAAAATCGTGTACAAGGATGTACAAGTTTGTACAAGTTTGTACAAGGTTGTACAAGTGTGTACAAGGATGTACAAGTTTGTACAAGGGTGTACAAGTGTGTACGATAAGTAAAAGTGTGTACAAGGGTGTACAAGGTTGTACAAGTGTGTACAAGGTTTTACAATTGTGTACAAGGCTGTACAAGTGTGTACAAGGTTGTACAAGTGTGTACAAGGTTGTACAATTGTGTACAAGGCTGTACAAGTGTGTACAAGGTTGTACAAGTGTGTACAAGGCTGTACTATTGTGTACAAGGTTGTACAAGTGTGTACAAGGTTGTACAAGTGTGTACAAGGTTGTACAATTGTGTACAAGGCTGTACAAGTGTGTTCAAGGTTGTAATAGTGTGTACAAGGTTGTACAAAAGTGTACAAGGGTGTACAATTGTGTACAAGGATGTACAAGTGTGTACAAGGTTGTACAAGTGTGTACAAGGATGTACAAGTTTGTACAAGGGCTGTACAAGTGTGTACGATGTGTAAAAGTTTGTACAAGGGTGTACAAGTTTGTACAAGTGTGTACAAGGTTGTACAATTGTGTACAAGGCTGTACAAGTGTGTACAAGGTTGTACAATTTTGTACAAGGCTGTACAAGTGTGTACAAGGATGTACAAGTGTGTACAAGGCTGTACAATTGTGTACAAGGTTGTACAAGTTTGTACAAGGGTGTACAAGTGTGTACGATAAGTAAAAGTGTGTACAAGGGTGTACAAGGTTGTACAAGTGTGTACAAGGTTGTACAATTGTGTACAAGGCTGTAAAAGTGTGTACAAGGTTGTACAATTGTGTACAAGGTTGTACAATTGTGTACAAGGCTGTACAAGTGTGTAAAAGGTTGTACAAGTGTGTACAAGGTTGTACAAGTGTGTACAAGGTTGTACAAGTGTGTACAAGGTTGTACAAGTGTGTACAAGGTTGTACAAGTGTGTACAAGGTTGTACAAGTGTGTACAAGGTTGTATAAGTGTGTACGAGGTTGTACAATTGTGTACAAGGTTGTACAAGTGTGTACAAGTATGTACAATTGTGTACAAGGCTGTACAAGTGTGTACAAGGTTGTACAAGGTTGTACAAGTGTGTACAAGGGTGTACAACTTTTTACAAGGTTGTACAAGTGTGTACAAGGTTGTACAAGTGTGTACAAGGCTGTACAATTGTGTACAAGGTTGTACAAGTGTGTACAAGGTTGTACAAGTGTGTAAAAGGTTGTACAATTGTGTACAAGGCTGTACAAGTGTGTACAAGGTTGTACAAGTGTGTACAAGGCTGTACAATTGTGTACAAGGTTGTACAAGTGTGTACAAGGTTTTACAAGTGTGTACAAGGTTGTACAATTGTGTACAAGACTGTACAAGTGTGTACAAAGTTGTGCAAGTGTGTACAAGGTTGTACAAGTGTGTACAAGGTTGTACAATTGTGTACAAGGTTGTACAAGTGTGTACAAGGTTGTACAAGTGTGTACAAGGGTGTACAATCGTGTACAAGGATGTACAAGTTTGTACAAGATTGTACAAGTGTGTACTGGGTTGTACAAGTGTGTACAAGATTGTATAAGTTTGTACAAGGTTGTACAAGTGTGTACAAGGGTGTACAAGTGTGTACAAATGTGTACAAGTGTGTTCAGGGGTGTACAAGTTTGTACAAGGGTGTACAAGTTTTACAAGGTTGTACAAGTGTGTACAAGGTTGTACAAGTTGTGTACTGGGTTGTACAAGTGTGTACAAGATTGTATAAGTTTGTACAAGGTTGTACAAGTGTGTACAAGGGTGTACAAGTGTGTACAAATGTGTACAAGTGTAAACAGGGGTGTACAAGTTTGTACAAGGGTGTACAAGTTTTACAAGGTTGTACAAGTGTGTACAATGTTGTACAAGTTGTGTACAAGGTTGTACATGTGTGTACAAGGGTGTACAAGTGTGTACAAGGTTGTACAAGTGTGTACAAGCTTGTACAAGTGTGTACAAGGGTGTACAAGTGTGTACAAGATTGTACAAGTTTTTACAAGGTTGTACAAACGTGTACAAGGGTGTAAAATCGTGTACAAGGATGTACAAGTTTGTACAAGTTTGTACAAGGTTGTACAAGTGTGTACAAGGATGTACAAGTTTGTACAAGGGTGTACAAGTGTGTACGATAAGTAAAAGTGTGTACAAGGGTGTACAAGGTTGTACAAGTGTGTACAAGGTTGTACAATTGTGTACAAGGCTGTACAAGTGTGTACAAGGTTGTACAATTGTGTACAAGGCTGTACAAGTGTGTACAAGATTGTACAAGTGTGTACAAGGTTGTACAAGTGTGTACAAGGATGTACAAGTTTGTACAAGGGTGTACAAGTGTGTACGATGTGTAAAAGTTTGTACAAGGGTGTACAAGGTTGTACAAGTGTGTACAAGGTTGTACAATTGTGTACAAGGCTGTACAAGTGTGTACAAGGTTGTACAATTTTGTACAAGGCTGTACAAGTGTGTACAAGGTTGTACAAGTGTGTACAAGGCTGTACAATTGTGTACAAGGTTGTACAAGTGTGTACAAGGTTGTACAAGTGTGTACAAGGTTGTACAATTGTGTACAAGGCTGTACAAGTGTGTACAAGGTTGTACAAGTGTGTACAAGGTTGTACAAGTGTGTATAAGGTTGTACAAGTGTGTACAAGGTTGTACAAGTGTGTACAAGGTTGTACAATTGTGTTTCAGGTTGTACAAGTGTGTACAAGGTTGTACAAGTGTGTACAAGGGTGAACAATCGTGTACAAGGATGTACAAGTTTGTACAAGTTTGTACAAGGTTGTACAAGTGTGTACATGGATGTACAAGTTTGTACAAGGGTGCACAAGTGTGTACAAGGGTGTACAATCGTGTACAAGCTTGTACAAGTGTGTACAAGGGTGTACAGGTTTGTACAAGGTTGTACAAGGTTGTACAAGTGTGTACAAGGGTGTACAAATGTGTACAAGGATGTAAAAGTTTGTACAAGTGTGTACAAGTTTGTACAAGGTTGTACAAGTGTGTACAAGGTTTTACAATTGTGTACAAGGTTGTACAAGTTTGTACAAGGGAGTACAAGTTTGTACAAGATTGTACAAGTGTGTACTGGGCTGTACAAGTGTGTACAAGATTGTATAAGTTTGTACAAGGTTGTACAAGTGTGTACAAGGGTGTACAAGTGTGTACAAATGTGTACAAGTTTTACAAGGTTGTACAAGTGTGTACAAGGTTGTACAAGTTGTGTACAAGGTTGTACATGTGTGTACAAGGGTGTACAAGTTTTTACAAGGCTCTACAAGTGTGTACAAGGTTGTACAAGGCTGTACAAGTGTGTACAAGGTTGTACAAGGTTGTACAAGTGTGTACAAAGGTGTACAAGTTTTTACGAGGATGTACAAGTGTGTACAAGGCTGTACAATTGTGTACAAGGTTGTACAAGTGTGTACAAGGTTGTACAAGTGTGTACAAGGTTGTACAATTGTGTACAAGGCTGTACAAGTGTGTACAAGGCTGTACAATTGTGTACAAGGTTGTACAAGTGTGTACAAGGTTGTACAAGTGTGTACAAGGTTGTACAATTGTGTACAAGGCTGTACAAGTGTGTTCAAGGTTGTACAAGTGTGTACAAGGTTGTACAAGTGTGTACAAGGTTGTACAATTGTGTACAAGGTTGTACAAGTGTGTACAAGGTTGTACAAGTGTGTACAAGGTTGTACAAGTGTGTACAAGGTTGTACAAGTGTGTACAAGGTTGTACAAGTGTGTACAAGGTTGTACAAGTGTGTACAAGGTTGTACAAGTGTGTACAAGGTTGTACAAGTGTGTACAAGGTTGTACAAGTGTGTACAAGCTTGTACAAGTGTGTACAAGCTTGTACAAGTGTGTACAAGCTTGTACAAGTGTGTACAAGGGTGTACAAGTGTGTACAAGGTTGTACAAGTTTTTACAAGGTTGTACAAGTGTGTACAAGGCTGTAAAATCGTGTACAAGGATGTACAAGTTTGTACAAGTTTGTACAAGGTTGTACAAGTGTGTATAAGGATGTACAAGTTTGTACAAGGGTGTACAAGTGTGTACGATAAGTAAAAGTGTGTACAAGGGTGTACAAGGTTGTACAAGTGTGTACAAGGTTTTACAATTGTGTACGAGGCTGTACAAGTGTGTACAAGGTTGTACAATTGTGTACAAGGCTGTACAAGTGTGTACAAGGTTGTACAAGTGTGTACAAGGTTGTACAAGTGTGTACAAGGTTGTACAAGTGTGTACAAGGTTGTACAATTGTGTAAAAGGTTGTACAAGTGTGTAAAAGGTTGTACAAGTGTGTACAAGGTTGTACAAGTGTGTACAAGGTTGTACAAGTGTGTACAAGGTTGTACAAGTGTGTACAAGGTTGTACAAGTGTGTACAATGTTGTACAAGTGTGTACAAGGTTGTACAAGTGTGTACAAGGTTGTACAAGTGTGTACAACCTTGTACAAGTGTGTACAAGCTTGTACAAAAGTGTACAAGGGTGTACAAGTGTGTACAAGGGTGTACAAGTGTGTACAAGGTTGTACAAGTTTTTACAAGGTTGTACAAGTGTGTACAAGGGTGTAAAATCGTGTACAAGGATGTACAAGTTTGTACAAGTTTGTACAAGGTTGTACAAGTGTGTACAAGGATGTACAAGTTTTTACAAGGTTGTACAAGTGTGTACGATAAGTAAAAGTGTGTACAAGGGTGTACAAGGTTGTACAAGTGTGTACAAGGTTTTACAATTGTGTACAAGGCTGTACAAGTGTGTACAAGGTTGTACAATTGTGTACAAGGCTGTACAAGTGTGTACAAGGTTGTACAAGTGTGTACAAGGTTGTACAAGTGTGTACAAGGTTGTACAAGTGTGTACAAGGTTGTACAAGTGTGTACAAGGTTGTACAAGTGTGTACAAGGTTGTACAAGTGTGTACAAGGTTGTACAAGTGTGTACAAGGTTGTACAAGTTTGTACAAGATTGTACAAGTGTGTACATGGTTGTACAAGTGTGTACAAGCTTGTACAAGTGTGTACAAGGGTGTACAAGTGTGTACAAGGTTGTACAATCTTTTACAAGGTTGTACAAGTGTGTACAAGGGTGTAAAATCGTGTACAAGGATGTACAAGTTTGTACAAGGTTGTACAAGTGTGTACAAGGATGTACAAGTTTGTACAAGGGTGTACAAGTGTGTACGATAAGTAAAAGTGTGTACAAGGGTGTACAAGGTTGTACAAGTGTGTACAAGGTTGTACAATTGTGTACAAGGCTGTACAAGTGTGTACAAGGTTGTACAATTGTGTACAAGGCTGTACAAGTGTGTAAAAGGTTGTACAAGTGTGTACAAGGTTGTACAAGTGTGTACAAGGTTGTACAAGTGTGTACAAGGTTGTACAAGTGTGTACAAGGTTGTATAAGTGTGTACGAGGTTGTACAATTGTGTACAAGGTTGTACAAGTGTGTACAAGTATGTACAATTGTGTACAAGGCTGTACAAGTGTGTACAAGGTTGTACAAGGTTGTACAAGTGTGTACAAGGGTGTACAAGTTTTTACAAGGTTGTACAAGTGTGTACAAGGTTGTACAAGTGTGTACAAGGCTGTACAATTGTGTACAAGGTTGTACAAGTGTGTACAAGGTTGTACAAGTGTGTACAAGGTTGTACAATTGTGTACAAGGCTGTACAAGTGTGTACAAGGTTGTACAAGTGTGTACAAGGCTGTACAATTGTGTACAAGGTTGTACAAGTGTGTACAAGGTTGTACAAGTGTGTACAAGGTTGTACAATTGTGTACAAGACTGTACAAGTGTGTACAAAGTTGTGCAAGTGTAAACAAGGTTGTACAAGTGTGTACAAGGTTGTACAATTGTGTACAAGGTTGTACAAGTGTGTACAAGGTTGTACAAGTGTGTACAAGGGTGTACAATCGTGTACAAGGATGTACAAGTTTGTACAAGATTGTACAAGTGTGTACTGGGTTGTACAAGTGTGTACAAGATTGTATAAGTTTGTACAAGGTTGTACAAGTGTGTACAAGGGTGTACAAGTGTGTACAAATGTGTACAAGTGTGTACAGGGGTGTACAAGTTTGTACAAGGGTGTACAAGTTTTACAAGGTTGTACAAGTGTGTACAAGGTTGTACAAGTTGTGTACTGGGTTGTACAAGTGTGTACAAGATTGTATAAGTTTGTACAAGGTTGTACAAGTGTGTACAAGGGTGTACAAGTGTGTACAAATGTGTACAAGTGTGTACAGGGGTGTACAAGTTTGTACAAGGGTGTACAAGTTTTACAAGGTTGTACAAGTGTGTACAAGGTTGTACAAGTTGTGTACAAGGTTGTACATGTGTGTACAAGGGTGTACAAGTGTGTACAAGGTTGTACAAGTGTGTACAAGCTTGGACAAGTGTGTACAAGGGTGTACAAGTGTGTACAAGGTTGTACAAGTTTTTACAAGGTTGTACAAGTGTGTACAAGGGTGTAAAATCGTGTACAAGGATGTACAAGTTTGTACAAGTTTGTACAAGGTTGTACAAGTGTGTACAAGGATGTACAAGTTTGTACAAGGGTGTACAAGTGTGTACGATAAGTAAAAGTGTGTACAAGTGTGTACAAGGTTGTACAATTGTGTACAAGGCTGTACAAGTGTGTACAAGGATGTACAAGTTTGTACAAGGGTGTACAAGTGTGTACGATGTGTAAAAGTTTGTACAAGGGTGTACAAGGTTGTACAAGTGTGTACAAGGTTGTACAATTGTGTACAAGGCTGTACAAGTGTGTACAAGGTTGTACAATTTTGTACAAGGCTGTACAAGTGTGTACAAGGTTGTACAAGTGTGTACAATGCTGTACAAGTGTGTACAATGCTGTACAATTGTGTACAAGGTTGTACAAGTGTGTACAAGGTTGTACAAGTGTGTACAAGGTTGTACAATTGTGTACAAGGCTGTACAAGTGTGTACAAGGTTGTACAAGTGTGTACAAGGTTGTACAAGTGTGTACAAGGTTGTACAAGTGTGTACAAGGTTGTACAAGTGTGTACAAGGTTGTACAATTGTGTTTTTTAGGTTGTACAAGTGTGTACAAGGTTGTACAAGTGTGTACAAGGGTGAACAATCGTGTACAAGGATGTACAAGTTTGTACAAGTTTGTACAAGTTTGTACAAGGTTGTACAAGTGTGTACAAGGATGTACAAGTTTGTACAAGGGTGCACAAGTGTGTACAAGGGTGTACAATCGTGTACAAGCTTGTACAAGTGTGTACAAGGGTGTACAGGTTTGTACAAGGTTGTACAAGGTTGTACAAGTGTGTACAAGGGTGTACAAATGTGTACAAGGATGTAAAAGTTTGTACAAGTGTGTACAAGTTTGTACAAGGTTGTACAAGTGTGTACAAGGTTTTACAATTGTGTACAAGGTTGTACAAGGGAGTACAAGGGAGTACAAGTTTGTACAAGATTGTACAAGTGTGTACTGGGTTGTACAAGTGTGTACAAGATTGTATAAGTTTGTACAAGGTTGTACAAGTGTGTACAAGGGTGTACAAGTGTGTACAAATGTGTACAAGTTTTACAAGGTTGTACAAGTGTGTACAAGGTTTTACAATTGTGTACAAGGTTGTACAAGTTTGTACAAGGGAGTACAAGTTTGTACAAGATTGTACAAGTGTGTACTGGGTTGTACAAGTGTGTACAAGATTGTATAAGTTTGTACAAGGTTGTACAAGTGTGTACAAGGGTGTACAAGTGTGTACAAATGTGTACAAGTTTTACAAGGTTGTACAAGTGTGTACAAGGTTGTACAAGTTGTGTACAAGGTTGTACAATTCTGTACAAGGTTGTACAAGTGTGTACAAGGTTGTACAAGTGTGTACAAGGTTGTACAATTGTGTACAAGGCTGTACAAGTGTGTACAAGGTTGTACAAGTGTGTACAAGGGTGTACAAGTTTTTACAAGGCTCTACAAGTGTGTACAAGGTTGTACAAGGCTGTACAAGTGTGTACAAGGTTGTACAAGGTTGTACAAGTGTGTACAAAGGTGTACAAGTTTTTACGAGGATGTACAAGTGTGTACAAGGTTGTACAAGTATGTACAAGGCTGTACAATTGTGTACAAGGTTGTACAAGTGTGTACAAGGTTGTACAAGTGTGTACAAGGTTGTACAATTGTGTACAAGGCTGTACAAGTGTGTACAAGGTTGTACAAGTGTGTACAAGGCTGTACAATTGTGTACAAGGTTGTACAAGTGTGTACAAGGTTGTACAAGTGTGTACAAGGTTGTACAATTGTGTACAAGGCTGTACAAGTGTGTTCAAGGTTGTACAAGTGTGTAGAAGGTTGTACAAGTGTGTACAAGGTTGTACAATTGTGTACAAGGTTGTACAATTGTGTACAAGGTTGTACAAGTGTGTACAAGGTTGTACAAGTGTGTACAAGGTTGTACAATTGTGTACAAGGTTGTACAATTGTGTACAAGGTTGTACAAGTGTGTACAAGGTTGTACAAGTGTGTACAAGGTTGTACAAGTGTGTACAAGGTTGTACAAGTGTGTACAAGGTTGTACAAGTGTGTACAAGGTTGTACAAGTGTGTACAAGGTTGTACAAGTGTGTACAAGGTTGTACAAGTGTGTACAAGGTTGTACAAGTGTGTACAAGCTTGTACAAGTGTGTAAAAGGGTGTAAAATCGTGTACAAGGATGTACAAGTTTGTACAAGTTTGTACAAGGTTGTACAAGTGTGTATAAGGATGTACAAGTTTGTACAAGGGTGTACAAGTGTGTACGATAAGTAAAATTGTGTACAAGGGTGTACAAGGTTGTACAAGTGTGTACAAGGTTTTACAATTGTGTACAAGGCTGTACAAGTGTGTACAAGGTTGTACAATTGTGTACAAGGCTGTACAATTGTGTACAAGGCTGTAAAAGTGTGTACAAGGTTGTACAAGTGTGTACAAGGTTGTACAAGTGTGTACAAGGTTGTACAAGTGTGTACAAGGTTGTACAAGTGTGTACAAGGTTGTACAAGTGTGTACAAGGTTGTACAAGTGTGTACAAGGTTGTACAAGTGTGTACAAGGTTGTACAAGTGTGTACAAGGTTGTACAAGTGTGTACAAGGTTGTACAAGTGTGTACAAGGTTGTACAAGTGTGTACAAGGTTGTACAAGTGTGTACAAGGTTGTACAAGTGTGTACAAGGTTGTACAAGTGTGTACAAGCTTGTACAAGTGTGTACAAGCTTGTACAAGTGTGTACAAGGATGTACAAGTTTGTACAAGGGTGTACAAGTGTGTACGATAAGTAAAAGTATGTACAAGGGTGTACAAGGTTGTACAAGTGTGTACAAGGTTGTACAATTGTGTACAAGGCTGTACAAGTGTGTACAAGGTTGTACAATTGTGTACAAGGCTGTACAAGTGTGTACAGCCTTGTACAAAGGTACAACTTGGGTGTTCAAAGGTACACAGGGGTGTACAAGTTTGTACAAGGGTGTACAAGTTTTACAAGGTTGTACAAGTGTGTACAAGGTTGTACAAGTTGTGTACTGGGTTGTACAAGTGTGTACAAGATTGTATAAGTTTGTACAAGGTTGTACAAGTGTGTACAAGGGTGTACAAGTGTGTACAAATGTGTACAAGTGTGTACAGGGGTGTACAAGTTTGTTGTACAAGTGTGTACAAGGTTGTACAAGTTGTGTACAAGGTTGTACATGTGTGTACAAGGGTGTACAAGTGTGTACAAGGTTGTACAAGTGTGTACAAGCTTGTACAAGTGTGTACAAGGGTGTACAAGTGTGTACAAGGTTGTACAAGTTTTTACAAGGTTGTACAAGTGTGTACAAGGGTGTAAAATCGTGTACAAGGATGTACAAGTTTGTACAAGTTTGTACAAGGTTGTACAAGTGTGTACAAGGATGTACAAGTTTGTACAAGGGTGTACAAGTGTGTACGATAAGTAAAAGTGTGTACAAGGGTGTACAAGGTTGTACAAGTGTGTACAAGGTTGTACAATTGTGTACAAGGCTGTACAAGTGTGTACAAGGTTGTACAATTGTGTACAAGGCTGTACAAGTGTGTACAAGATTGTACAAGTGTGTACAAGGTTGTACAAGTGTGTACAAGGTTGTACAAGTGTGTACAAGGTTGTACAAGTGTGTACAAGGTTGTACAAGTGTGTACGAGGTTGTACAATTGTGTACGAGGTTGTACAAGTGTGTACAAGGTGTACGAGGTGTGTACAGGGGTGTACAAGTTTGTACAAGGGTGTACAAGTTTTACAAGGTTGTACAAGTGTGTAAAAGGTTGTACAAGTGTGTACAAGGTTGTACAAGTGTGTACAAGGTTGTACAAGTGTGTACAAGGTTGTACAAGTGTGTACAAGGTTGTACAAGTGTGTACAAGGTTGTACAAGTGTGTACAAGGTTGTACAAGTGTGTACGAGGTTGTACAATTGTGTACGAGGTTGTACAATTGTGTACGAGGTTGTACAATTGTGTACAAGGCTGTACAAGTGTGTACAAGGTTGTACAATTGTGTACAAGGCTGTACAAGTGTGTACAAGGTTGTACAAGGTTGTACAAGTGTGTACAAGGGTGTACAAGTTTTTACAAGGTTGTACAAGTGTGTACAAGGTTGTACAAGTGTGTACAAGGCTGTACAATTGTGTACAAGGTTGTACAAGTGTGTACAAGGTTGTACAAGTGTGTACAAGGTTGTACAATTGTGTACAAGGCTGTACAAGTGTGTACAAGGTTGTACAAGTGTGTATAAGGCTGTACAATTGTGTACAAGGTTGTACAAGTGTGTACAAGGTTGTACAAGTGTGTACAAGGTTGTACAATTGTGTACAAGACTGTACAAGTGTGTACAAAGTTGTGCAAGTGTGTACAAGGTTGTACAAGTGTGTACAAGGTTGTACAATTGTGTACAAGGTTGTACAAGTGTGTACAAGGTTGTACAAGTGTGTACAAGGGTGTACAATCGTGTACAATGATGTACAAGTTTGTACAAGATTTTACAAGTGTGTACTGGGTTGTACAAGTGTGTACAAGATTGTATAAGTTTGTACAAGGTTGTACAAGTGTGTACAAGGGTGTACAAGTGTGTACAAATGTGTACAAGTGTGTACAGGGGTGTACAAGTTTGTACAAGGGTGTACAAGTTTTACAAGGTTGTACAAGTGTGTACAAGGTTGTACAAGTTGTGTACTGGGTTGTACAAGTGTGTACAAGATTGTATAAGTTTGTACAAGGTTGTACAAGTGTGTACAAGGGTGTACAAGTGTGTACAAATGTGTACAAGTGTGTACAGGGGTGTACAAGTTTGTTGTACAAGTGTGTACAAGGTTGTACAAGTTGTGTACAAGGTTGTACATGTGTGTACAAGGGTGTACAAGTGTGTACAAGGTTGTACAAGTGTGTACAAGCTTGTACAAGTGTGTACAAGGGTGTACAAGTGTGTACAAGGTTGTACAAGTTTTTACAAGGTTGTACAAGTGTGTACAAGGGTGTAAAATCGTGTACAAGGATGTACAAGTTTGTACAAGTTTGTACAAGGTTGTACAAGTGTGTACAAGGATGTACAAGTTTGTACAAGGGTGTACAAGTGTGTACGATAAGTAAAAGTGTGTACAAGGGTGTACAAGGTTGTACAAGTGTGTACAAGGTTGTACAATTGTGTACAAGGCTGTACAAGTGTGTACAAGGTTGTACAATTGTGTACAAGGCTGTACAAGTGTGTACAAGATTGTACAAGTGTGTACAAGGTTGTACAAGTGTGTACAAGGTTGTACAAGTGTGTACAAGGTTGTACAAGTGTGTACAAGGTTGTACAAGTGTGTACGAGGTTGTACAATTGTGTACGAGGTTGTACAAGTGTGTACAAGGTGTACGAGGTGTGTACAGGGGTGTACAAGTTTGTACAAGGGTGTACAAGTTTTACAAGGTTGTACAAGTGTGTAAAAGGTTGTACAAGTGTGTACAAGGTTGTACAAGTGTGTACAAGGTTGTACAAGTGTGTACAAGGTTGTACAAGTGTGTACAAGGTTGTACAAGTGTGTACAAGGTTGTACAAGTGTGTACAAGGTTGTACAAGTGTGTACGAGGTTGTACAATTGTGTACGAGGTTGTACAATTGTGTACGAGGTTGTACAATTGTGTACAAGGCTGTACAAGTGTGTACAAGGTTGTACAATTGTGTACAAGGCTGTACAAGTGTGTACAAGGTTGTACAAGGTTGTACAAGTGTGTACAAGGGTGTACAAGTTTTTACAAGGTTGTACAAGTGTGTACAAGGTTGTACAAGTGTGTACAAGGCTGTACAATTGTGTACAAGGTTGTACAAGTGTGTACAAGGTTGTACAAGTGTGTACAAGGTTGTACAATTGTGTACAAGGCTGTACAAGTGTGTACAAGGTTGTACAAGTGTGTATAAGGCTGTACAATTGTGTACAAGGTTGTACAAGTGTGTACAAGGTTGTACAAGTGTGTACAAGGTTGTACAATTGTGTACAAGACTGTACAAGTGTGTACAAAGTTGTGCAAGTGTGTACAAGGTTGTACAAGTGTGTACAAGGTTGTACAATTGTGTACAAGGTTGTACAAGTGTGTACAAGGTTGTACAAGTGTGTACAAGGGTGTACAATCGTGTACAATGATGTACAAGTTTGTACAAGATTTTACAAGTGTGTACTGGGTTGTACAAGTGTGTACAAGATTGTATAAGTTTGTACAAGGTTGTACAAGTGTGTACAAGGGTGTACAAGTGTGTACAAATGTGTACAAGTGTGTACAGGGGTGTACAAGTTTGTACAACGGTGTACAAGTTTTACAAGGTTGTACAAGTGTGTACAAGGTTGTACAAGTTGTGTACTGGGTTGTACAAGTGTGTACAAGATTGTATAAGTTTGTACAAGGTTGTACAAGTGTGTACAAGGGTGTACAAGTGTGTACAAATGTGTACAAGTGTGTACAGGGGTGTACAAGTTTGTACAAGGGTGTACAAGTTTTACAAGGTTGTACAAGTGTGTACAAGGTTGTACAAGTTGTGTACAAGGTTGTACATGTGTGTACAAGGGTGTACAAGTGTGTACAAGGTTGTACAAGTGTGTACAAGCTTGTACAAGTGTGTACAAGGGTGTACAAGTGTGTACAAGGTTGTACAAGTTTTTACAAGGTTGTACAAGTGTGTACAAGGGTGTAAAATCGTGTACAAGGATGTACATGTTTGTACAAGTTTGTACAAGGTTGTACAAGTGTGTACAAGGATGTACAAGTTTGTACAAGGGTGTACAAGTGTGTACGATAAGTAAAAGTGTGTACAAGGGTGTACAAAATTGTACAAGTGTGTACAAGGTTGTACAATTGTGTACAAGGCTGTACAAGTGTGTACAAGGTTGTACAATTGTGTACAAGGCTGTACAAGTGTGTACAAGATTGTACAAGTGTGTACAAGATTGTACAAGTGTGTACAAGGTTGTACAAGTGTGTACAAGGATGTACAAGTTTGTACAAGGGTGTACAAGTGTGTACGATGTGTAAAAGTTTGTACAAGGGTGTTCAAGGTTGTACAAGTGTGTACAAGGTTGTACAATTGTGTACAAGGCTGTACAAGTGTGTACAACCTTGTACACACTTGTACAACCTTGTACACACTTGTACAACCTTGTACACAATTGTACAGCCTTGTACACACTTGTACAACCTTGTACACACTTGTACAACCTTGTAAAAACTTGTACACCCTTGTACACACTAGTACAACCTTGTACAATTTTGTACACACTTGTACAGCCTTGTACACAATTGTACAACCTTGTACACACTTGTACAACCTTGTACACAATTGTACAACCTCGTACACACTTGTACAACCTTGTACACACTTGTACAACCTTGTACACACTTGTACAACCTTGTACACACTTGTACAACCTTGTACACACTTGTACAACCTTGTACACACTTGTACAACCTTTTACACACTTGTACAGCCTTGTACACAATTGTACAACCTTGTACACACTTGTACAGCCTTGTACACAATTGTACAACCTTGTACACACTTGTACAACCTTGTACACCCTTGTACACACTTTTACTTATCGTACACACTTGTACACCCTTGTACAAACTTGTACATCCTTGTACACACTTGTACAACCTTGTACAAACTTGTACATCCTTGTACACGATTTTACACCCTTGTACACACTTGTACAACCTTGTAAAAACTTGTACAACCTTGTACACACTTGTACAAGCTTGTACACACTTGTACAAGCATGTACACACTTGTACAACCTTGTACACACTTGTACAACCTTGTACACACTTGTACAACCTTGTACACACTTGTACAACCTTGTACACACTTGTACAACCTTGTACACACTTGTACAACCTTGTACACACTTGTACAACCTTGTACACACTTGTACAACCTTGTACACACTTGTACAACCTTGTACACACTTGTACAACCTTGTACACACTTGTACAACCTTGTACACACTCGTACAACCTTGTACACAATTGTACAACCTTGTACACACTTGTACAGCCTTGTACACAATTGTAAAACCTTGTACACACTTGTACAACCTTGTACACCCTTGTACACACTTTTACTTATCGTACACACTTGTACACCCTTGTACAAACTTGTACATCCTTATACACACTTGTACAACCTTGTACAAACTTGTACAAACTTGTACATCCTTGTACACACTTGTACACCCTTGTACACACTTGTACAAGCTTGTACACACTTGTACAAGCTTGTACACACTTGTACAACCTTGTACACACTTGTACAACCTTGTACACACTTGTACAACCTTGTACACACTTGTACAACCTTGTACACACTTGTACAACCTTGTACACACTTGTACAACCTTGTACACACTTGTACAACCTTGTACACAATTGTACAACCTTGTACACACTTGTACAACCTTGTACACACTTGTACAACCTTGTACACACTTGTACAACCTTGTACACAATTGTACAACCTTGTACACACTTGTACAACCTTGTACACACTTGTACAACCTTGAACACACTTGTACAGCCTTGTACACACTTGTACAACCTTGTACACACTTGTACAACCTTGTACACACTTGTACAACCTTGTACACAATTGTACAGCCTTGTACACACTTGTACAACCTTGTACACACTTGTACAGCCTTGTACACAATTGTACAACCTTGTACACACTTGTACAACCTTGTACACACTTGTACAACCTTGTACACAATTGTACAGCCTTGTACACACTTGTACATCCTCGTAAAAACTTGTACACCTTTGTACACACTTGTACAACCTTGTACAACCTTGTACACACTTGTACAGCCTTGTACAACCTTGTACACACTTGTAGAGCCTTGTAAAAACTTGTACACCCTTGTACACACATGTACAACCTTGTACACAACTTGTACAACCTTGTACACACTTGTACAACCTTGTAAAACTTGTACACATTTGTACACACTTGTACACCCTTGTACACACTTGTACAACCTTGTACAAACTTATACAATCTTGTACACACTTGTACAACCCAGTACACACTTGTACAATCTTGTACAAACTTGTACTCCCTTGTACAAACTTGTACAACCTTGTACACAATTGTAAAACCTTGTACACACTGGTACAACCTTGTACAAACTTGTACACACTTGTACAAACTTTTACATCCTTGTACACATTTGTACACCCTTGTACACACTTGTACAACCTTGTACAACCTTGTACAAACCTGTACACCCTTGTACACACTTGTACAAGCTTGTACACGATTGTACACCCTTGTACACACTTGTGCACCCTTGTACAAACTTGTACATCCTTGTACACACTTGTACAACCTTGTACAAACTTGTACAAACTTGTACAAACTTGTACATCCTTGTACACGATTGTTCACCCTTGTACACACTTGTACAACCTTGTACACACTTGTACAACCTGATACACAATTGTACAACCTTGTACACACTTGTACAACCTTGTACACACTTGTACAACCTTGTACACACTTGTACAACCTTGTACACACTTGTACAGCCTTGTACACAATTGTACAACCTTGTACACAATTGTACAACCTTGTACACACTTGTACAACCTTGTACACACTTGTACAACCTTGTACACAATTGTACAGCCTTGTACACACTTGTACAACCTTGTACACACTTGTACAGCCTTGTACAAAATTGTACAACCTTGTACACACTTGTACAGCCTTGTACACAATTGTACAACCTTGTACACACTTGTACAACCTTGTACACCCTTGTACAAACTTTTACACATCGTACACACTTGTACACCCTTGTACAAACTTGTACATCCTTGTACACACTTGTACAACCTTGTACACACTTGTTCAATCTTGTACACACTTGTACAGCCTTGTACACAATTGTACAACCTTGTACACACTTGTACAGCCTTGTACACAATTGTACAACCTTGTACACACTTGTACAACCTTGTACACCCTTGTACACACTTTTACTTATCGTACACACTTGTACACCCTTGTACAAACTTGTACATCCTTGTACACACTTGTACAACCTTGTACAAACTTGTACAAACTTGTACATCCTTGTACACGATTTTACACCCTTGTACACACTTGTACAACCTTGTAAAAACTTGTACAACCTTGTACAAACTTGTACACCCTTGTACACACTTGTACAAGCTTGTACACACTTGTACAACCTTGTACACACTTGTACACCCTTGTACACACATGTACAACCTTGTACACAACTTGTACAACCTTGTACACACTTGTACAACCTTGTAAAACTTGTACACCCTTGTACAAACTTGTACACCCCTGTACACACTTGTACACATTTGTACACACTTGTACACCCTTGTACACACTTGTACAACCTTGTACAAACTTATACAATCTTGTACACACTTGTACAACCCAGTACACACTTGTACAACCCAGTACACAACTTGTACAACCTTGTACACACTTGTACAACCTTGTAAAACTTGTACACCCTTGTACAAACTTGTACACCCCTGTACACACTTGTACACATTTGTACACACTTGTACACCCTTGTACACACTTGTACAACCTTGTACAAACTTATACAATCTTGTACTCACTTGTACAACCCAGTACACACTTGTACAATCTTGTACAAACTTGTACATCCTTGTACACGATTGTACACCCTTGTACACACTTGTACAACCTTGTACACACTTGTACAACCTTGTACACAATTGTACAACCTTGTACACACTTGTACAACCTTGTTTACACTTGCACAACTTTGTACACACTTGTACAGTCTTGTACACAATTGTACAACCTTGTACACACTTGTACAACCTTGTACACAATTGTACAACCTTGTACACACTTGTACAACCTTGTACACACTTGTACAACCTTGTACACAATTGTACAGCCTTGTACACACTTGTACAACCTTGTACACACTTGTACAACCTTGTACACACTTGTACAACCTTGTAAAAACTTGTACACCCTTGTACACACTTGTACAACCTTGTACAACCTTGTACACACTTGTACAGCCTTGTACACAATTGTACATACTTGTACACACTTGTACAACCTTGTACACAATTGTACAACCTCGTACACACTTATACAACCTTGTACACACTTGTACAACCTTGTACACACTTGTACAACCTTGTACACACTTGTACAACCTTGTACACACTTGTACAACCTTTTACACACTTGTACAGCCTTGTACACAATTGTACAACCTAGTACACACTTGTACAGCCTTGTACACAATTGTACAACCTTGTACACACTTGTACAACCTTGTACACCCTTGTACACACTTTTACTTATCGTACACACTTGTACACCCTTGTACAAACTTGTACATCCTTGTACACACTTGTACAACCTTGTACAAACTTGTACATCCTTGTACACGATTTTACACCCTTGTACACACTTGTACAACCTTGTAAAAACTTATACAACCTTGTACACACTTGTACACCCTTGTACACACTTGTACAAGCTTGTACACACTTGTACAACCATGTACACACTTGTACAACCTTGTACACACTTGTACAACCTTGTACACACTTGTACAACCTTGTACACACTTGTACAACCTTGTACACACTTGTACAACCTTGTACACACTTGTACAACCTTGTACACACTTGTACAACCTTGTACACACTTGTACAACCTTGTACACACTTGTACAGCCTTGTACACAATTGTACAACCTTGTACACACTTGTACAGCCTTGTACACAATTGTAAAACCTTGTACACACTTGTACAACCTTGTACACCCTTGTACACACTTTTACTTATCGTACACACTTGTACACCCTTGTACAAACTTGTACATCCTTGTACACACTTGTACAACCTTGTACAAACTTGTACAAACTTGTACATCCTTGTACACGATTTTACACCCTTGTACACACTTGTACAACCTTGTAAAAACTTGTACAACCTTGTACACACTTGTACAAGCTTGTACACACTTGTACAAGCTTGTACACACTTGTACAAGCTTGTACACACTTGTACAAGCTTGTACACACTTGTACAAGCTTGTACACACTTGTACAAGCTTGTACACACTTGTACAAGGTTGTACACACTTGTACAACCTTGTACACACTTGTACAACCTTGTACACACTTGTACAACCTTGTACACACTTGTACAACCTTGTACACACTTGTACAACCTTGTACACACTTGTACAACCTTGTACACACTTGTACAACCTTGTACACACTTGTACAACCTTGTACACACTTGTACAACCTTGTACACACTTGTACAACCTTTTACACAATTGTACAACCTTGTACACACTTGTACAACCTTGTACACACTTGTACAACCTTGTACACACTTGTACAACCTTGTACACACTTGTACAGCCTTGTACACAATTGTACAACCTTGTACACACTTGTACAGCCTTGTACACAATTGTAAAACCTTGTACACACTTGTACAACCTTGTACACCCTTGTACACACTTTTACTTATCGTACACACTTGTACACCCTTGTACAAACTTGTACATCCTTATACACACTTGTACAACCTTGTACAAACTTGTACAAACTTGTACATCCTTGTACACGATTTTACACCCTTGTACACACTTGTACAACCTTGTAAAAACTTGTACAACCTTGTACACACTTGTACACCCTTGTACACACTTGTACAAGCTTGTACACACTTGTACAAGCTTGTACACACTTGTACAAGCTTGTACACACTTGTACAAGCTTGTACACACTTGTACAACCTTGTACACACTTGTACAACCTTGTACACACTTGTACAACCTTGTACACATTTGTACAACCTTGTACACACTTGTACAACCTTGTACACACTTGTACAACCTTGTACACACTTGTACAACCTTGTAAAACTTGTTTTTACAAGGCTCTACAAGTGTGTACAAGGTTGTACAAGGCTGTACAAGTGTGTACAAGGTTGTACAAGGTTGTACAAGTGTGTACAAAGGTGTACAAGTTTTTACGAGGATGTACAAGTGTGTACAAGGTTGTACAAGTGTGTACAAGGCTGTACAATTGTGTACAAGGTTGTACAAGTGTGTACAAGGTTGTACAAGTGTGTACAAGGTTGTACAAGTGTGTACAAGGTTGTACAAGTGTGAACAAGGTTGTACAAGTGTGTACAAGGTTGTTCAAGTGTGTACAAGGTTGTACAAGTGTGTACAAGGTTGTACAAGTGTGTACAAGCTTGTACAAGTGTGTACAAGCTTGTACAAGTGTGTACAAGCTTGTAAAAGTGTGTACAAGCTTGTACAAGTGTGTACAAGGGTGTACAAGTGTGTACAAGGTTGTACAAGTTTTTACAAGGTTGTACAAGTGTGTACAAGGGTGTAAAATCGTGTACAAGGATGTACAAGTATGTACAAGTTTGTACAAGGTTGTACAAGTGTGTATAAGGAGGTACAAGTTTGTACAAGGGTGTACAAGTGTGTACGATAAGTAAAAGTGTGTACAAGGGTGTACAAGGTTGTACAAGTGTGTACAAGGTTTTACAATTGTGTACAAGGCTGTACAAGTGTGTACAAGGTTGTAAAATTGTGTACAAGGCTGTACAAGTGTGTACAAGGTTGTACAAGTGTGTACAAGGTTGTACAAGTGTGTACAAGGTTGTACAAGTGTGTACAAGGTTGTACAAGTGTGTACAAGGTTGTACAATTGTGTAAAAGGTTGTACAAGTGTGTACAAGGTTGTACAAGTGTGTACAAGGTTGTACAAGTGTGTACAAGGTTGTACAAGTGTGTACAAGGTTGTACAAGTGTGTACAAGGTTGTACAAGTGTGTACAAGGTTGTACAAGTGTGTACAAGGTTGTACAAGTGTGTACAAGGTTGTACAAGTGTGTACAAGGTTGTACAAGTGTGTACAAGCTTGTACAAGTGTGTACAAGCTTGTACAAGTGTGTACAAGGGTGTACAAGTGTGTACAAGGTTGTACAAGTTTTTACAAGGTTGTACAAGTGTGTACAAGGGTGTAAAATCGTGTACAAGGATGTACAAGTTTGTACAAGTTTGTACAAGGTTGTACAAGTGTGTACAAGGATGTACAAGTTTGTACAAGGGTGTACAAGTGTGTACGATAAGTAAAAGTGTGTACAAGGGTGTACAAGGTTGTACAAGTGTGTACAAGGTTTTACAATTGTGTACAAGGCTGTACAAGTGTGTACAAGGTTGTACAATTGTGTACAAGGCTGTACAAGTGTGTACAAGGTTGTACAAGTGTGTACAAGGTTGTACAAGTGTGTACAAGGTTGTACAAGTGTGTACAAGGTTGTACAAGTGTGTACAAGGTTGTACAAGTGTGTACAAGGTTGTACAAGTGTGTACAAGGTTGTACAAGTGTGTACAAGGTTGTACAAGTGTGTACAAGGTTGTACAAGTGTGTACAAGGTTGTACAAGTGTGTACATGGTTGTACAAGTGTGTACAAGCTTGTACAAGTGTGTACAAGGGTGTACAAGTGTGTACAAGGTTGTACAAGTTTTTACAAGGTTGTACAAGTGTGTACAAGGGTGTAAAATCGTGTACAAGGATGTACAAGGGTGTACAAGTGTGTACGATAAGTAAAAGTGTGTACAAGGGTGTACAAGGTTGTACAAGTGTGTACAAGGTTGTACAATTGTGTACAAGGCTGTACAAGTGTGTACAAGATTGTACAATTGTGTACAAGGCTGTACAAGTGTGTAAAAGGTTGTACAAGTGTGTACAAGGTTGTACAAGTGTGTACAAGGTTGTACAAGTGTGTACAAGGTTGTACAAGTGTGTACAAGGTTGTATAAGTGTGTACGAGGTTGTACAATTGTGTACGAGGTTGTACAAGTGTGTACAAGTATGTACAATTGTGTACAAGGCTGTACAAGTGTGTACAAGGTTGTACAAGGTTGTACAAGTGTGTACAAGGGTGTACAAGTTTTTACAAGGTTGTACAAGTGTGTACAAGGTTGTACAAGTGTGTACAAGGCTGTACAATTGTGTACAAGGTTGTACAAGTGTGTACAAGGTTGTACAAGTGTGTACAAGGTTGTACAATTGTGTACAAGGCTGTACAAGTGTGTACAAGGCTGTACAAGTGTGTACAAGGTTGTACAAGTGTGTACAAGGTTGTACAATTGTGTACAAGGTTGTACAAGTGTGTACAAGGTTGTACAAGTGTGTACAAGGGTGTACAATCGTGTACAAGGATGTACAAGTTTGTACAAGATTGTACAAGTGTGTACTGGGTTGTACAAGTGTGTACAAGATTGTATAAGTTTGTACAAGGTTGTACAAGTGTGTACAAGGGTGTACAAGTGTGTACAAATGTGTACAAGTGTGTACAGGGGTGTACAAGTTTGTACAAGGGTGTACAAGTTTTACAAGGTTGTACAAGTGTGTACAAGGTTGTACAAGTTGTGTACTGGGTTGTACAAGTGTGTACAAGATTGTATAAGTTTGTACAAGGTTGTACAAGTGTGTACAAGGGTGTACAAGTGTGTACAAATGTGTACAAGTGTGTACAGGGGTGTACAAGTTTGTACAAGGGTGTACAAGTTTTACAAGGTTGTACAAGTGTGTACAAGGTTGTACAAGTTGTGTACAAGGTTGTACATGTGTATACAAGGGTGTACAAGTGTGTACAAGGTTGTACAAGTGTGTACAAGCTTGTACAAGTGTGTACAAGGGTGTACAAGTGTGTACAAGGTTGTACAAGTTTTTACAAGGTTGTACAAGGGTGTAAAATCGTGTACAAGGATGTACAAGTTTGTACAAGTTTGTACAAGGTTGTACAAGTGTGTACAAGGATGTACAAGTTTGTACAAGGGTGTACAAGTGTGTACGATAAGTAAAAGTGTGTACAAGGGTGTACAAGGTTGTACAAGTGTGTACAAGGTTGTACAATTGTGTACAAGGCTGTACAAGTGTGTACAAGGTTGTACAATTGTGTACAAGGCTGTACAAGTGTGTACAAGATTGTACAAGTGTGTACAAGGTTGTACAAGTGTGTACAAGGATGTACAAGTTTGTACAAGGGTGTACAAGTGTGTACGTTGTGTAAAAGTTTGTACAAGGGTGTACAAGGTTGTACAAGTGTGTACAAGGTTGTACAATTGTGTACAAGGCTGTACAAGTGTGTACAAGGTTGTACAATTTTGTACAAGGCTGTACAAGTGTGTACAAGGTTGTACAAGTGTGTACAAGGCTGTACAATTGTATACAAGGTTGTACAAGTGTGTACAAGGTTGTACAAGTGTGTACAAGGTTGTACAATTGTGTACAAGGCTGTACAAGTGTGTACAAGGTTGTACAAGTGTGTACAAGGTTGTACAAGTGTGAACAAGGTTGTACAAGTGTGTACAAGGTTGTACAAGTGTGTACAAGGTTGTACAATTGTGTATCAGGTTGTACAAGTGTGTACAAGGTTGTACAAGTGTGTACAAGGGTGAACAATCGTGTACAAGGATGTACAAGTTTGTACAAGTTTGTACAAGGTTGTACAAGTGTGTACAAGGATGTACAAGTTTGTACAAGGGTGCACAAGTGTGTACAAGGGTGTACAATCGTGTACAAGCTTGTACAAGTGTGTACAAGGGTGTACAGGTTTGTACAAGGTTGTACAAGGTTGTACAAGTGTGTACAAGGGTGTACAAATGTGTACAAGGATGTAAAAGTTTGTACAAGTGTGTACAAGTTTGTACAAGGTTGTACAAGTGTGTACAAGGTTTTACAATTGTGTACAAGGTTGTACAAGTTTGTACAAGGGAGTAGAAGTTTGTACAAGATTGTACAAGTGTGTACTGGGTTGTACAAGTGTGTACAAGATTGTATAAGTTTGTACAAGGTTGTACAAGTGTGTACAAGGTTGTACAAGTGTGTACAAGGTTGTACAAGTGTGTACAAGGTTGTACAAGTGTGTACAAGGTTGTACAAGTGTGTACAAGGTTGTACAAGTGTGTACAAGGTTGTACAAGTGTGTACAAGGTTGTACAAGTGTGTACAAGGTTGTACAAGTGTGTACAAGGTTGTTCAAGTGTGTACAAGGTTGTACAAGTGTGTACAAGGTTGTACAAGTGTGTACAAGCTTGTACAAGTGTGTACAAGCTTGTAAAAGTGTGTACAAGCTTGTACAAGTGTGTACAAGGGTGTACAAGTGTGTACAAGGTTGTACAAGTTTTTACAAGGTTGTACAAGTGTGTACAAGGGTGTAAAATCGTGTACAAGGATGTACAAGTATGTACAAGTTTGTACAAGGTTGTACAAGTGTGTATAAGGAGGTACAAGTTTGTACAAGGGTGTACAAGTGTGTACGATAAGTAAAAGTGTGTACAAGGGTGTACAAGGTTGTACAAGTGTGTACAAGGTTTTACAATTGTGTACAAGGCTGTACAAGTGTGTACAAGGTTGTAAAATTGTGTACAAGGCTGTACAAGTGTGTACAAGGTTGTACAAGTGTGTACAAGGTTGTACAAGTGTGTACAAGGTTGTACAAGTGTGTACAAGGTTGTACAAGTGTGTACAAGGTTGTACAATTGTGTAAAAGGTTGTACAAGTGTGTACAAGGTTGTACAAGTGTGTACAAGGTTGTACAAGTGTGTACAAGGTTGTACAAGTGTGTACAAGGTTGTACAAGTGTGTACAAGGTTGTACAATTGTGTATCAGGTTGTACAAGTGTGTACAAGGTTGTACAAGTGTGTACAAGGGTGAACAATCGTGTACAAGGATGTACAAGTTTGTACAAGTTTGTACAAGTTTGTACAAGGTTGTACAAGTGTGTACAAGGATGTACAAGTTTGTACAAGGGTGCACAAGTGTGTACAAGGGTGTACAATCGTGTACAAGCTTGTACAAGTGTGTACAAGGGTGTACAGGTTTGTACAAGGTTGTACAAGGCTGTACAAGTGTGTACAAGGTTGTACAAGTGTGTACAAGGTTGTACAAGTGTGTACAAGGTTGTACAAGTGTGTACAAGGTTGTACAAGTGTGTACAAGGTTGTACAAGTGTGTACAAGGTTGTACAATTGTGTACAAGGTTGTACAATTGTGTACAAGGCTGTACAAGTGTGTACAAGGCTGTACAAGTGTGTACAAGGTTGTACAAGTGTGTACAAGGCTGTACAATTGTGTACAAGGTTGTACAAGTGTGTACAAGGTTGTACAAGTGTGTACAAGGTTGTACAATTGTGTACAAGGCTGTACAAGTGTGTTCAAGGTTGTACAAGTGTGTACAAGGTTGATCAAGTGTGCACAAGGTTGTACAATTGTGTACAAGGTTGTACAAGTGTGTACAAGGTTGTACAAGTGTGTACAAGGTTGTACAATTGTGTACAAGGTTGTACAAGTGTGTACAAGGTTGTACAAGTGTGTACAAGGTTGTACAAGTGTGTACAAGGTTGTACAAGTGTGTACAAGGTTGTACAAGTGTGTACAAGGTTGTACAAGTGTGTACAAGGTTGTACAAGTGTGAACAAGGTTGTACAAGTGTGTACAAGGTTGTTCAAGTGTGTACAAGGTTGTACAAGTGTGTACAAGGTTGTACAAGTGTGTACAAGCTTGTACAAGTGTGTACAAGCTTGTACAAGTGTGTACAAGCTTGTAAAAGTGTGTACAAGCTTGTACAAGTGTGTACAAGGGTGTACAAGTGTGTACAAGGTTGTACAAGTTTTTACAAGGTTGTACAAGTGTGTACAAGGGTGTAAAATCGTGTACAAGGATGTACAAGTATGTACAAGTTTGTACAAGGTTGTACAAGTGTGTATAAGGAGGTACAAGTTTGTACAAGGGTGTACAAGTGTGTACGATAAGTAAAAGTGTGTACAAGGGTGTACAAGGTTGTACAAGTGTGTACAAGGTTTTACAATTGTGTACAAGGCTGTACAAGTGTGTACAAGGTTGTAAAATTGTGTACAAGGCTGTACAAGTGTGTACAAGGTTGTACAAGTGTGTACAAGGTTGTACAAGTGTGTACAAGGTTGTACAAGTGTGTACAAGGTTGTACAAGTGTGTACAAGGTTGTACAATTGTGTAAAAGGTTGTACAAGTGTGTACAAGGTTGTACAAGTGTGTACAAGGTTGTACAAGTGTGTACAAGGTTGTACAAGTGTGTACAAGGTTGTACAAGTGTGTACAAGGTTGTACAAGTGTGTACAAGGTTGTACAAGTGTGTACAAGGTTGTACAAGTGTGTACAAGGTTGTACAAGTGTGTACAAGGTTGTACAAGTGTGTACAAGCTTGTACAAGTGTGTACAAGCTTGTACAAGTGTGTACAAGGGTGTACAAGTGTGTACAAGGTTGTACAAGTTTTTACAAGGTTGTACAAGTGTGTACAAGGGTGTAAAATCGTGTACAAGGATGTACAAGTTTGTACAAGTTTGTACAAGGTTGTACAAGTGTGTACAAGGATGTACAAGTTTGTACAAGGGTGTACAAGTGTGTACGATAAGTAAAAGTGTGTACAAGGGTGTACAAGGTTGTACAAGTGTGTACAAGGTTTTACAATTGTGTACAAGGCTGTACAAGTGTGTACAAGGTTGTACAATTGTGTACAAGGCTGTACAAGTGTGTACAAGGTTGTACAAGTGTGTACAAGGTTGTACAAGTGTGTACAAGGTTGTACAAGTGTGTACAAGGTTGTACAAGTGTGTACAAGGTTGTACAAGTGTGTACAAGGTTGTACAAGTGTGTACAAGGTTGTACAAGTGTGTACAAGGTTGTACAAGTGTGTACAAGGTTGTACAAGTGTGTACAAGGTTGTACAAGTGTGTACATGGTTGTACAAGTGTGTACAAGCTTGTACAAGTGTGTACAAGGGTGTACAAGTGTGTACAAGGTTGTACAAGTTTTTACAAGGTTGTACAAGTGTGTACAAGGGTGTAAAATCGTGTACAAGGATGTACAAGGGTGTACAAGTGTGTACGATAAGTAAAAGTGTGTACAAGGGTGTACAAGGTTGTACAAGTGTGTACAAGGTTGTACAATTGTGTACAAGGCTGTACAAGTGTGTACAAGATTGTACAATTGTGTACAAGGCTGTACAAGTGTGTAAAAGGTTGTACAAGTGTGTACAAGGTTGTACAAGTGTGTACAAGGTTGTACAAGTGTGTACAAGGTTGTACAAGTGTGTACAAGGTTGTATAAGTGTGTACGAGGTTGTACAATTGTGTACGAGGTTGTACAAGTGTGTACAAGTATGTACAATTGTGTACAAGGCTGTACAAGTGTGTACAAGGTTGTACAAGGTTGTACAAGTGTGTACAAGGGTGTACAAGTTTTTACAAGGTTGTACAAGTGTGTACAAGGTTGTACAAGTGTGTACAAGGCTGTACAATTGTGTACAAGGTTGTACAAGTGTGTACAAGGTTGTACAAGTGTGTACAAGGTTGTACAATTGTGTACAAGGCTGTACAAGTGTGTACAAGGCTGTACAAGTGTGTACAAGGTTGTACAAGTGTGTACAAGGTTGTACAATTGTGTACAAGGTTGTACAAGTGTGTACAAGGTTGTACAAGTGTGTACAAGGGTGTACAATCGTGTACAAGGATGTACAAGTTTGTACAAGATTGTATAAGTTTGTACAAGGTTGTACAAGTGTGTACAAGGGTGTACAAGTGTGTACAAATGTGTACAAGTGTGTACAGGGGTGTACAAGTTTGTACAAGGGTGTACAAGTTTTACAAGGTTGTACAAGTGTGTACAAGGTTGTACAAGTTGTGTACTGGGTTGTACAAGTGTGTACAAGATTGTATAAGTTTGTACAAGGTTGTACAAGTGTGTACAAGGGTGTACAAGTGTGTACAAATGTGTACAAGTGTGTACAGGGGTGTACAAGTTTGTACAAGGGTGTACAAGTTTTACAAGGTTGTACAAGTGTGTACAAGGTTGTACAAGTTGTGTACAAGGTTGTACATGTGTATACAAGGGTGTACAAGTGTGTACAAGGTTGTACAAGTGTGTACAAGCTTGTACAAGTGTGTACAAGGGTGTACAAGTGTGTACAAGGTTGTACAAGTTTTTACAAGGTTGTACAAGGGTGTAAAATCGTGTACAAGGATGTACAAGTTTGTACAAGTTTGTACAAGGTTGTACAAGTGTGTACAAGGATGTACAAGTTTGTACAAGGGTGTACAAGTGTGTACGATAAGTAAAAGTGTGTACAAGGGTGTACAAGGTTGTACAAGTGTGTACAAGGTTGTACAATTGTGTACAAGGCTGTACAAGTGTGTACAAGGTTGTACAATTGTGTACAAGGCTGTACAAGTGTGTACAAGATTGTACAAGTGTGTACAAGGTTGTACAAGTGTGTACAAGGATGTACAAGTTTGTACAAGGGTGTACAAGTGTGTACGTTGTGTAAAAGTTTGTACAAGGGTGTACAAGGTTGTACAAGTGTGTACAAGGTTGTACAATTGTGTACAAGGCTGTACAAGTGTGTACAAGGTTGTACAATTTTGTACAAGGCTGTACAAGTGTGTACAAGGTTGTACAAGTGTGTACAAGGCTGTACAATTGTATACAAGGTTGTACAAGTGTGTACAAGGTTGTACAAGTGTGTACAAGGTTGTACAATTGTGTACAAGGCTGTACAAGTGTGTACAAGGTTGTACAAGTGTGTACAAGGTTGTACAAGTGTGAACAAGGTTGTACAAGTGTGTACAAGGTTGTACAAGTGTGTACAAGGTTGTACAATTGTGTATCAGGTTGTACAAGTGTGTACAAGGTTGTACAAGTGTGTACAAGGGTGAACAATCGTGTACAAGGATGTACAAGTTTGTACAAGTTTGTACAAGGTTGTACAAGTGTGTACAAGGATGTACAAGTTTGTACAAGGGTGCACAAGTGTGTACAAGGGTGTACAATCGTGTACAAGCTTGTACAAGTGTGTACAAGGGTGTACAGGTTTGTACAAGGTTGTACAAGGTTGTACAAGTGTGTACAAGGGTGTACAAATGTGTACAAGGATGTAAAAGTTTGTACAAGTGTGTACAAGTTTGTACAAGGTTGTACAAGTGTGTACAAGGTTTTACAATTGTGTACAAGGTTGTACAAGTTTGTACAAGGGAGTACAAGTTTGTACAAGATTGTACAAGTGTGTACTGGGTTGTACAAGTGTGTACAAGATTGTATAAGTTTGTACAAGGTTGTACAAGTGTGTACAAGGTTGTACAAGTGTGTACAAGGTTGTACAATTGTGTACAAGGTTGTACAAGTGTGTACAAGGTTGTACAAGTGTGTACAAGGTTGTACAAGTGTGTACAAGGTTGTACAAGTGTGTACAAGGTTGTACAAGTGTGTACAAGGTTGTACAAGTGTGTACAAGCTTGTACAAGTGTGTACAAGCTTGTAAAAGTGTGTACAAGCTTGTACAAGTGTGTACAAGGGTGTACAAGTGTGTACAAGGTTGTACAAGTTTTTACAAGGTTGTACAAGTGTGTACAAGGGTGTAAAATCGTGTACAAGGATGTACAAGTATGTACAAGTTTGTACAAGGTTGTACAAGTGTGTATAAGGAGGTACAAGTTTGTACAAGGGTGTACAAGTGTGTACGATAAGTAAAAGTGTGTACAAGGGTGTACAAGGTTGTACAAGTGTGTACAAGGTTTTACAATTGTGTACAAGGCTGTACAAGTGTGTACAAGGTTGTAAAATTGTGTACAAGGCTGTACAAGTGTGTACAAGGTTGTACAAGTGTGTACAAGGTTGTACAAGTGTGTACAAGGTTGTACAAGTGTGTACAAGGTTGTACAAGTGTGTACAAGGTTGTACAATTGTGTAAAAGGTTGTACAAGTGTGTACAAGGTTGTACAAGTGTGTACAAGGTTGTACAAGTGTGTACAAGGTTGTACAAGTGTGTACAAGGTTGTACAAGTGTGTACAAGGTTGTACAATTGTGTATCAGGTTGTACAAGTGTGTACAAGGTTGTACAAGTGTGTACAAGGGTGAACAATCGTGTACAAGGATGTACAAGTTTGTACAAGTTTGTACAAGTTTGTACAAGGTTGTACAAGTGTGTACAAGGATGTACAAGTTTGTACAAGGGTGCACAAGTGTGTACAAGGGTGTACAATCGTGTACAAGCTTGTACAAGTGTGTACAAGGGTGTACAGGTTTGTACAAGGTTGTACAAGGCTGTACAAGTGTGTACAAGGTTGTAAAATTGTGTACAAGGCTGTACAAGTGTGTACAAGGTTGTACAAGTGTGTACAAGGTTGTACAAGTGTGTACAAGGTTGTACAAGTGTGTACAAGGTTGTACAAGTGTGTACAAGGTTGTACAATTGTGTAAAAGGTTGTACAAGTGTGTACAAGGTTGTACAAGTGTGTACAAGGTTGTACAAGTGTGTACAAGGTTGTACAAGTGTGTACAAGGTTGTACAAGTGTGTACAAGGTTGTACAAGTGTGTACAAGGTTGTACAAGTGTGTACAAGGTTGTACAAGTGTGTACAAGCTTGTACAAGTGTGTACAAGCTTGTACAAGTGTGTACAAGCTTGTACAAGTGTGTACAAGGGTGTACAAGTGTGTACAAGGTTGTACAAGTTTTTACAAGGTTGTACAAGTGTGTACAAGGGTGTAAAATCGTGTACAAGGATGTACAAGTTTGTACAAGTTTGTACAAGGTTGTACAAGTGTGTACAAGGATGTACAAGTTTGTACAAGGGTGTACAAGTGTGTACGATAAGTAAAAGTGTGTACAAGGGTGTACAAGGTTGTACAAGTGTGTACAAGGTTTTACAATTGTGTACAAGGCTGTACAAGTGTGTACAAGGTTGTACAATTGTGTACAAGGCTGTACAAGTGTGTACAAGGTTGTACAAGTGTGTACAAGGTTGTACAAGTGTGTACAAGGTTGTACAAGTGTGTACAAGGTTGTACAAGTGTGTACAAGGTTGTACAAGTGTGTACAAGGTTGTACAAGTGTGTACAAGGTTGTACAAGTGTGTACAAGGTTGTACAAGTGTGTACAAGGTTGTACAAGTGTGTACAAGGTTGTACAAGTGTGTACAAGGTTGTACAAGTGTGTACATGGTTGTACAAGTGTGTACAAGCTTGTACAAGTGTGTACAAGGGTGTACAAGTGTGTACAAGGTTGTACAAGTTTTTACAAGGTTGTACAAGTGTGTACAAGGGTGTAAAATCGTGTACAAGGATGTACAAGGGTGTACAAGTGTGTACGATAAGTAAAAGTGTGTACAAGGGTGTACAAGGTTGTACAAGTGTGTACAAGGTTGTACAATTGTGTACAAGGCTGTACAAGTGTGTACAAGATTGTACAATTGTGTACAAGGCTGTACAAGTGTGTAAAAGGTTGTACAAGTGTGTACAAGGTTGTACAAGTGTGTACAAGGTTGTACAAGTGTGTACAAGGTTGTACAAGTGTGTACAAGGTTGTATAAGTGTGTACGAGGTTGTACAATTGTGTACGAGGTTGTACAAGTGTGTACAAGTATGTACAATTGTGTACAAGGCTGTACAAGTGTGTACAAGGTTGTACAAGGTTGTACAAGGTTGTACAAGTGTGTACAAGGGTGTACAAGTTTTTACAAGGTTGTACAAGTGTGTACAAGGTTGTACAAGTGTGTACAAGGCTGTACAATTGTGTACAAGGTTGTACAAGTGTGTACAAGGTTGTACAAGTGTGTACAAGGTTGTACAATTGTGTACAAGGCTGTACAAGTGTGTACAAGGTTGTACAAGTGTGTACAAGGCTGTACAATTGTGTACAAGGTTGTACAAGTGTGTACAAGGTTGTACAAGTGTGTACAAGGTTGTACAATTGTGTACAAGACTGTACAAGTGTGTACAAAGTTGTGCAAGTGTAAACAAGGTTGTACAAGTGTGTACAAGGTTGTACAATTGTGTACAAGGTTGTACAAGTGTGTACAAGGTTGTACAAGTGTGTACAAGGGTGTACAATCGTGTACAAGGATGTACAAGTTTGTACAAGATTGTACAAGTGTGTACTGGGTTGTACAAGTGTGTACAAGATTGTATAAGTTTGTACAAGGTTGTACAAGTTTTACAAGGTTGTACAAGTGTGTACAAGGTTGTACAAGTTGTGTACTGGGTTGTACAAGTGTGTACAAGATTGTATAAGTTTGTACAAGGTTGTACAAGTGTGTACAAGGGTGTACAAGTGTGTACAAATGTGTACAAGTGTGTACAGGGGTGTACAAGTTTGTACAAGGGTGTACAAGTTTTACAAGGTTGTACAAGTGTGTACAAGGTTGTACAAGTTGTGTACAAGGTTGTACATGTGTATACAAGGGTGTACAAGTGTGTACAAGGTTGTACAAGTGTGTACAAGCTTGTACAAGTGTGTACAAGGGTGTACAAGTGTGTACAAGGTTGTACAAGTTTTTACAAGGTTGTACAAGGGTGTAAAATCGTGTACAAGGATGTACAAGTTTGTACAAGTTTGTACAAGGTTGTACAAGTGTGTACAAGGATGTACAAGTTTGTACAAGGGTGTACAAGTGTGTACGATAAGTAAAAGTGTGTACAAGGGTGTACAAGGTTGTACAAGTGTGTACAAGGTTGTACAATTGTGTACAAGGCTGTACAAGTGTGTACAAGGTTGTACAATTGTGTACAAGGCTGTACAAGTGTGTACAAGATTGTACAAGTGTGTACAAGGTTGTACAAGTGTGTACAAGGATGTACAAGTTTGTACAAGGGTGTACAAGTGTGTACGTTGTGTAAAAGTTTGTACAAGGGTGTACAAGGTTGTACAAGTGTGTACAAGGTTGTACAATTGTGTACAAGGCTGTACAAGTGTGTACAAGGTTGTACAATTTTGTACAAGGCTGTACAAGTGTGTACAAGGTTGTACAAGTGTGTACAAGGCTGTACAATTGTATACAAGGTTGTACAAGTGTGTACAAGGTTGTACAAGTGTGTACAAGGTTGTACAAGTGTGTACAAGGTTGTACAATTGTGTACAAGGCTGTACAAGTGTGTACAAGGTTGTACAAGTGTGTACAAGGTTGTACAAGTGTGAACAAGGTTGTACAAGTGTGTACAAGGTTGTACAAGTGTGTACAAGGTTGTACAATTGTGTATCAGGTTGTACAAGTGTGTACAAGGTTGTACAAGTGTGTACAAGGGTGAACAATCGTGTACAAGGATGTACAAGTTTGTACAAGTTTGTACAAGTTTGTACAAGGTTGTACAAGTGTGTACAAGGATGTACAAGTTTGTACAAGGGTGCACAAGTGTGTACAAGGGTGTACAATCGTGTACAAGCTTGTACAAGTGTGTACAAGGGTGTACAGGTTTGTACAAGGTTGTACAAGGTTGTACAAGTGTGTACAAGGGTGTACAAATGTGTACAAGGATGTAAAAGTTTGTACAAGTGTGTACAAGTTTGTACAAGGTTGTACAAGTGTGTACAAGGTTTTACAATTGTGTACAAGGTTGTACAAGTTTGTACAAGGGAGTACAAGTTTGTACAAGATTGTACAAGTGTGTACTGGGTTGTACAAGTGTGTACAAGATTGTATAAGTTTGTACAAGGTTGTACAAGTGTGTACAAGGGTGTACAAGTGTGTACAAATGTGTACAAGTTTTACAAGGTTGTACAAGTGTGTACAAGGTTGTACAAGTTGTGTACAAGGTTGTACATGTGTGTACAAGGGTGTACAAGTTTTTACAAGGCTCTACAAGTGTGTACAAGGTTGTACAAGGCTGTAGAAGTGTGTACAAGGTTGTACAAGGTTGTACAAGTGTGTACAAAGGTGTACAAGTTTTTACGAGGATGTACAAGTGTGTACAAGGTTGTACAAGTGTGTACAAGGCTGTACAATTGTGTACAAGGTTGTACAAGTGTGTACTCGGTTGTACAAGTGTGTACAAGGTTGTACAATTGTGTACAAGGCTGTACAAGTGTGTACAAGGTTGTACAAGTGTGTACAAGGCTGTACAATTGTGTACAAGGTTGTACAAGTGTGTACAAGGTTGTACAAGTGTGTACAAGGTTGTACAATTGTGTACAAGGCTGTACAAGTGTGTTCAAGGTTGTACAAGTGTGTACAAGGTTGTGCAAGTGTGTACAAGGTTGTACAATTGTGTACAAGGTTGTACAATTGTGTACAAGGTTGTACAAGTGTGTACAAGGTTGTACAAGTGTGTACAAGGTTGTACAATTGTGTACAAGGTTGTACAAGTGTGTACAAGGTTGTACAAGTGTGTACAAGGTTGTACAAGTGTGTACAAGGTTGTACAAGTGTGTACAAGGTTGTACAAGTGTGTACAAGCTTGTACAAGTGTGTACAAGGTTGTACAAGTGTGTACAAGCTTGTACAAGTGTGTACAAGCTTGTACAAGTGTGTACAAGCTTGTACAAGTGTGTACAAGCTTGTACAAGTGTGTACAAGGGTGTACAAGTGTGTACAAGGTTGTACAAGTTTTTACAAGGTTGTACAAGTGTGTACAAGGGTGTAAAATCGTGTACAAGGATGTACAAGTTTGTACAAGTTTGTACAAGGTTGTACAAGTGTGTATAAGGATGTACAAGTTTGTACAAGGGTGTACAAGTGTGTACGATAAGTAAAAGTGTGTACAAGGGTGTACAAGGTTGTACAAGTGTGTACATGGTTTTACAATTGTGTACAAGGCTGTACAAGTGTGGACAAGGCTGTACAAGTGTGTACAAGGCTGTACAAGTGTGTACAAGGTTGTACAAGTGTGTACAAGGTTGTACAAGTGTGTACAAGGTTGTACAAGTGTGTACAAGGTTGTACAAGTGTGTACAAGGTTGTACAAGTGTGTACAAGGTTGTACAAGTGTGTACAAGGTTGTACAAGTGTGTACAAGGTTGTACAAGTGTGTACAAGGTTGTACAAGTGTGTACAAGGTTGTACAAGTGTGTACAAGGGTGTAAAATCGTGTACAAGGATGTACAAGTTTGTACAAGGTTGTACAAGTGTGTACAAGGATGTACAAGTTTGTACAAGGGTGTACAAGTGTGTACGATAAGTAAAAGTGTGTACAAGGGTGTACATGGTTGTACAAGTGTGTACAAGGTTGTACAATTGTGTACAAGGCTGTACAAGTGTGTACAAGGTTGTACAATTGTGTACAAGGCTGTACAATTGTGTAAAAGGTTGTACAAGTGTGTACAAGTTTGTACAAGTGTGTACAAGGTTGTACAAGTGTGTACAAGGTTGTACAAGTGTGTACAAGGTTGTACAAGTGTGTACAAGGTTGTACAAGTGTGTACAAGGTTGTACAAGTGTGTACAAGGTTGTACAAGTGTGTACAAGCTTGTACAAGTGTGTACAAGCTTGTACAAGTGTGTACAAGGGTGTACAAGTGTGTACAAGGTTGTACAAGTTTTTACAAGGTTGTACAAGTGGGTACAAGGGTGTAAAATCGTGTACAAGGATGTACAAGTTTGTACAAGTTTGTACAAGGTTGTACAAGTGTGTACAAGGATGTACAAGTTTGTACAAGGGTGTACAAGTGTGTACGATAAGTAAAAGTGTGTACAAGGGTGTACAAGGTTGTACAAGTGTGTACAAGGTTTTACAATTGTGTACAAGGCTGTACAAGTGTGTACAAGGTTGTACAATTGTGTACAAGGCTGTACAAGTGTGTACAAGGTTGTACAAGTGTGTACAAGGTTGTACAAGTGTGTACAAGGTTGTACAAGTGTGTACAAGGTTGTACAAGTGTGTACAAGGTTGTACAAGTGTGTACAAGGTTGTACAAGTGTGTACAAGGTTGTACAAGTGTGTACAAGGTTGTACAAGTGTGTACATGGTTGTACAAGTGTGTACAAGCTTGTACAAGTGTGTACAAGGGTGTACAAGTGTGTACAAGGTTGTACAAGTTTTTACAAGGTTGTACAAGTGTGTACAAGGGTGTAAAATCGTGTACAAGGATGTACAAGGGTGTACAAGTGTGTACGATAAGTAAAAGTGTGTACAAGGGTGTACAAGGTTGTACAAGTGTGTACAAGGTTGTACAATTGTGTACAAGGCTGTACAAGTGTGTACAAGATTGTACAATTGTGTACAAGGCTGTACAAGTGTGTAAAAGGTTGTACAAGTGTGTACAAGGTTGTACAAGTGTGTACAAGGTTGTACAAGTGTGTACAAGGTTGTACAAGTGTGTACAAGGTTGTACAAGTGTGTACGAGGTTGTACAATTGTGTACGAGGTTGTACAAGTGTGTACGAGGTTGTACAATTGTGTACAAGGCTGTACAAGTGTGTACAAGGTTGTACAAGGTTGTACAAGTGTGTACAAGGGTGTACAAGTTTTTACAAGGTTGTACAAGTGTGTACAAGGTTGTACAAGTGTGTACAAGGCTGTACAATTGTGTACAAGGTTGTACAAGTGTGTACAAGGTTGTACAAGTGTGTACAAGGTTGTACAATTGTGTACAAGGCTGTACAAGTGTGTACAAGGTTGTACAAGTGTGTACAAGGCTGTACAATTGTGTACAAGGTTGTACAAGTGTGTACAAGGTTGTACAAGTGTGTACAAGGTTGTACAATTGTGTACAAGACTGTACAAGTGTGTACAAAGTTGTGCAAGTGTAAACAAGGTTGTACAAGTGTGTACAAGGTTGTACAATTGTGTACAAGGTTGTACAAGTGTGTACAAGGTTGTACAAGTGTGTACAAGGGTGTACAATCGTGTACAAGGATGTACAAGTTTGTACAAGATTGTACAAGTGTGTACTGGGTTGTACAAGTGTGTACAAGATTGTATAAGTTTGTACAAGGTTGTACAAGTGTGTACAAGGGTGTACAAGTGTGTACAAATGTGTACAAGTGTGTACAGGGGTGTACAAGTTTGTACAAGGGTGTACAAGTTTTACAAGGTTGTACAAGTGTGTACAAGGTTGTACAAGTTGTGTACTGGGTTGTACAAGTGTGTACAAGATTGTATAAGTTTGTACAAGGTTGTACAAGTGTGTACAAGGGTTTACAAGTGTGTACAAATGTGTACAAGTGTGTACAGGGGTGTACAAGTTTGTACAAGGGTGTACAAGTTTTACAAGGTTGTACAAGTGTGTACAAGGTTGTACAAGTTGTGTACAAGGTTGTACATGTGTATACAAGGGTGTACAAGTGTGTACAAGGTTGTACAAGTGTGTACAAGCTTGTACAAGTGTGTACAAGGGTGTACAAGTGTGTACAAGGTTGTACAAGTTTTTACAAGGTTGTACAAGGGTGTAAAATCGTGTACAAGGATGTACAAGTTTGTACAAGTTTGTACAAGGTTGTACAAGTGTGTACAAGGATGTACAAGTTTGTACAAGGGTGTACAAGTGTGTACGATAAGTAAAAGTGTGTACAAGGGTGTACAAGGTTGTACAAGTGTGTACAAGGTTGTACAATTGTGTACAAGGCTGTACAAGTGTGTACAAGGTTGTACAATTGTGTACAAGGCTGTACAAGTGTGTACAAGATTGTACAAGTGTGTACAAGGTTGTACAAGTGTGTACAAGGATGTACAAGTTTGTACAAGGGTGTACAAGTGTGTACGTTGTGTAAAAGTTTGTACAAGGGTGTACAAGGTTGTACAAGTGTGTACAAGGTTGTACAATTGTGTACAAGGCTGTACAAGTGTGTACAAGGTTGTACAATTTTGTACAAGGCTGTACAAGTGTGTACAAGGTTGTACAAGTGTGTACAAGGCTGTACAATTGTATACAAGGTTGTACAAGTGTGTACAAGGTTGTACAAGTGTGTACAAGGTTGTACAATTGTGTACAAGGCTGTACAAGTGTGTACAAGGTTGTACAAGTGTGTACAAGGTTGTACAAGTGTGAACAAGGTTGTACAAGTGTGTACAAGGTTGTACAAGTGTGTACAAGGTTGTACAATTGTGTATCAGGTTGTACAAGTGTGTACAAGGTTGTACAAGTGTGTACAAGGGTGAACAATCGTGTACAAGGATGTACAAGTTTGTACAAGTTTGTACAAGTTTGTACAAGGTTGTACAAGTGTGTACAAGGATGTACAAGTTTGTACAAGGGTGCACAAGTGTGTACAAGGGTGTACAATCGTGTACAAGCTTGTACAAGTGTGTACAAGGGTGTACAGGTTTGTACAAGGTTGTACAAGGTTGTACAAGTGTGTACAAGGGTGTACAAATGTGTACAAGGATGTAAAAGTTTGTACAAGTGTGTACAAGTTTGTACAAGGTTGTACAAGTGTGTACAAGGTTTTACAATTGTGTACAAGGTTGTACAAGTTTGTACAAGGGAGTACAAGTTTGTACAAGATTGTACAAGTGTGTACTGGGTTGTACAAGTGTGTACAAGATTGTATAAGTTTTACAAGGTTGTACAAGTGTGTACAAGGTTGTACAAGTTGTGTACAAGGTTGTACATGTGTGTACAAGGGTGTACAAGTTTTTACAAGGCTCTACAAGTGTGTACAAGGTTGTACAAGGCTGTACAAGAGTGTACAAGGTTGTACAAGGTTGTACAAGTGTGTACAAAGGTGTACAAGTTTTTACGAGGATGTACAAGTGTGTACAAGGTTGTACAAGTGTGTACAAGGCTGTACAATTGTGTACAAGGTTGTACAAGTGTGTACAAGGTTGTACAAGTGTGTACAAGGTTGTACAATTGTGTACAAGGCTGTACAAGTGTGTACAAGGTTGTACAAGTGTGTACAAGGCTGTACAATTGTGTACAAGGTTGTACAAGTGTGTACAAGGTTGTACAAGTGTGTACAAGGTTGTACAATTGTGTACAAGGCTGTACAAGTGTGTTCAAGGTTGTACAAGTGTGTACAAGGTTGTGCAAGTGTGTACAAGGTTGTACAATTGTGTACAAGGTTGTACAAGTGTGTACAAGGTTGTACAAGTGTGTACAAGGTTGTACAAGTGTGTACAAGGTTGTACAAGTGTGTACAAGGTTGTACAAGTGTGTACAAGGTTGTACAAGTGTGTACAAGGTTGTACAAGTGTGTACAAGGTTGTACAAGTGTGTACAAGCTTGTACAAGTGTGTACAAGCTTGTACAAGTGTGTACAAGCTTGTACAAGTGTGTACAAGGGTGTACAAGTGTGTACAAGGTTGTACAAGTTTTTACAAGGTTGTACAAGTGTGTACAAGGGTGTAAAATCGTGTACAAGGATGTACAAGTTTGTACAAGTTTGTACAAGGTTGTACAAGTGTGTATAAGGATGTACAAGTTTGTACAAGGGTGTACAAGTGTGTACGATAAGTAAAAGTGTGTACAAGGGTGTACAAGGTTGTACAAGTGTGTACAAGGTTTTACAATTGTGTACAAGGCTGTACAAGTGTGGACAAGGCTGTACAAGTGTGTACAAGGCTGTACAAGTGTGTACAAGGTTGTACAAGTGTGTACAAGGTTGTACAAGTGTGTACAAGGTTGTACAAGTGTGTACAAGGTTGTACAAGTGTGTACAAGGTTGTACAAGTGTGTACAAGGTTGTACAAGTGTGTACAAGGTTGTACAAGTGTGTACAAGGTTGTACAAGTGTGTACAAGGGTGTAAAATCGTGTACAAGGATGTACAAGTTTGTACAAGGTTGTACAAGTGTGTACAAGGATGTACATGTTTGTACAAGGGTGTACAAGTGTGTACGATAAGTAAAAGTGTGTACAAGGGTGTACAAGGTTGTACAAGTGTGTACAAGGTTGTACAATTGTGTACAAGGCTGTACAAGTGTGTACAAGGTTGTACAATTGTGTACAAGGCTGTACAAGTGTGTAAAAGGTTGTACAAGTGTGTACAAGTTTGTACAAGTGTGTACAAGGTTGTACAAGTGTGTACAAGGTTGTACAAGTGTGTTCAAGGTTGTACAAGTGTGTACGAGGTTGTACAATTGTGTACAAGGTTGTACAAGTGTGTACAAGGTTGTACAATTGTGTACAAGGCTGTACAAGTGTGTACAAGGTTGTACAAGGTTGTACAAGTGTGTACAAGGTTGTACAAGGTTGTACAAGTGTGTACAAGTTTTTACAAGGTTGTACAAGTGTGTACAAGGTTGTACAAGTGTGTACAAGGCTGTACAATTGTGTACAAGGTTGTACAAGTGTGTACAAGGTTGTACAAGTGTGTACAAGGTTGTACACACTTGTACAGCCTTGTACACAATTGTACAACCTTGTACACACTTGTACAACCTTGTACACCCTTGTACAAACTTTTACACATCGTACACACTTGTACACCCTTGTACAAACTTGTACATCCTTGTACACACTTGTACAACCTTGTACACACTTGTACAATCTTGTACACACTTGTACAATCTTGTACACACTTGTACAGCCTTGTACACAATTGTACAACCTTGTACACACTTGTACAGCCTTGTACACAATTGTACAACCTTGTACACACTTGTACAACCTTGTACACCCTTGTACACACTTTTACTTATCGTACACACTTGTACACCCTTGTACAAACTTGTACATCCTTGTACACACTTGTACAACCTTGTACAAACTTGTACAAACTTGTACATCCTTGTACACGATTTTACACCCTTGTACACACTTGTACAACCTTGTAAAAACTTGTACAACCTAGTACACACTTGTACACCCTTGTACACACTTGTACAAGCTTGTACACACTTGTACAACCTTGTACACACTTGTACAACCTTGTACACACATGTACAACCTTGTACACAACTTGTACAACCTTGTACACACTTGTACAACCTTGTAAAACTTGTACACCCTTGTACAAACTTGTACACCCCTGTACACACTTGTACACATTTGTACACACTTGTACACCCTTGTACACACTTGTACAACCTTGTACAAACTTATACAATCTTGTACACACTTGTACAACCCAGTACACAACTTGTACAACCTTGTACACACTTGTACAACCTTGTAAAACTTGTACACCCTTGTACAAACTTGTACACCCCTGTACACACTTGTACACATTTGTACACACTTGTACACCCTTGTACACACTTGTACAACCTTGTACAAACTTATACAATCTTGTACACACTTGTACAACCCAGTACACACTTGTAAAATCTTGTACAAACTTGTACATCATTGTACACGATTGTACACCCTTGTACACACTTGTACAACCTTGTACACACTTGTACAACCTTGTACACAATTGTACAACCTTGTACACACTTGTACAACCTTGTACACACTTGCACAACTTTGTACACACTTGTACATTCTTGTACACAATTGTACAACCTTGTACACACTTGTACAACCTTGTATACACTTGTACAACCTTGTACACAATTGTACAGCCTTGTACACACTTGTACAACCTTGTACACACTTGTACAGCCTTGTACACAATTGTACAACCTTGTACACACTTGTACAACCTTGTACACACTTGTACAACCTTGTACACAATTGTACAGCCTTGTACACACTTGTACAACCTTGTACACACTTGTACAACCTTGTAAAAACTTGTACACCCTTGTACACACTTGTACAACCTTGTACAACCTTGTACACACTTGTACAGCCTTGTACACAATTGTACAACCTTGTACACACTTGTACAACCTTGTACACAATTGTACAACCTCGTACACACTTGTACAACCTTGTACACACTTGTACAACCTTGTACACAATTGTACAGCCTTGTACACACTTGTACAACCTTGTACAAACTTGTACAAACTTGTACAAACTTGTACATCCTTGTACACGATTGTTCACCCTTGTACACACTTGTACAACCTTGTACACACTTGTACAACCTTGTACACACTTGTACAACCTTGTACACACTTGTACAACCTTGTACACACTTGTACAACCTTGTACACACTTGTACAGCCTTGTACACAATTGTACAACCTTGTACACACTTGTACAGCCTTGTACACAATTGTAAAACCTTGTACACACTTGTACAACCTTGTACACCCTTGTACACACTTTAACTTATCGTACACACTTGTACACCCTTGTACAAACTTGTACATCCTTATACACACTTGTACAACCTTGTACAAACTTGTACAAACTTGTACATCCTTGTACACGATTTTACACCCTTGTACACACTTGTACAACCTTGTAAAAACTTGTACAACCTTGTACACACTTGTACAAGCTTGTACACACTTGTAAAAGCTTGTACACACTTGTACAAGCTTGTACACACTTGTACAAGCTTGTACACACTTGTACAACCTTGTACACACTTGTACAACCTTGTACACACTTGTACAACCTTGTACACACTTGTACAACCTTGTACACACTTGTACAACCTTGTACACACTTGTACAACCTTGTACACACTTGTACAACCTTGTACACACTTGTACAACCTTGTACACAATTGTACAACCTTGTACACAATTGTACAACCTTGTACACACTTGTACAACCTTGAACACACTTGTACAGCCTTGTACACAATTGTACAACCTTGTACACACTTGTACAACCTTGTACACACTTGTACAACCTTGTACACAATTGTACAGCCTTGTACACACTTGTACAACCTTGTACACACTTGTACAGCCTTGTACACAATTGTACAACCTTGTACACACTTGTACAACCTTGTACACACTTGTACAACCTTGTACACAATTGTACAGCCTTGTACACACTTGTACAACCTTGTACACACTTGTACATCCTCGTAAAAACTTGTACACCTTTGTACACACTTGTACAACCTTGTACAACCTTGTACACACTTGTACAGCCTTGTACAACCTTGTACACACTTGTAGAGCCTTGTAAAAACTTGTACACCCTTGTACACACATGTACAACCTTGTACACAACTTGTACAACCTTGTACACACTTGTACAACCTTGTAAAACTTGTACACATTTGTACACACTTGTACACCCTTGTACACAATTGTACAACCTTGTACAAACTTATACAATCTTGTACACACTTGTACAACCCAGTACACACTTGTACAATCTTGTACAAACTTGTACTCTCTTGTACAAACTTTTACAACCTTGTACACAATTGTAAAACCTTGTACACACTTGTACAACCTTGTACAAACTTGTACACACTTGTACAAACTTTTACATCCTTGTACACATTTGTACACCCTTGTACACACTTGTACAACCTTGTACAACCTTGTACAAACCTGTACACCCTTGTACAAACTTGTACAAGCTTGTACACGATTGTACACCCTTGTACACACTTGTGCACCCTTGTACAAACTTGTACATCCTTGTACACACTTGTACAACCTTGTACAAACTTGTACAAACTTGTACAAACTTGTACATCCTTGTACACGATTGTTCACCCTTGTACACACTTGTACAACCTTGTACACACTTGTACAACCTGATACACAATTGTACAACCTTGTACACACTTGTACAACCTTGTACACACTTGTACAACCTTGTACACACTTGTACAACCTTGTACACACTTGTACAACCTTGTACACACTTGTACAGCCTTGTACACAATTGTACAACCTTGTACACACTTGTACAACCTTGTACACACTTGTACAACCTTGTACACAATTGTACAGCCTTGTACACACTTGTACAACCTTGTACACACTTGTACAGCCTTGTACAAAATTGTACAACCTTGTACACACTTGTACAGCCTTGTACACAATTGTACAACCTTGTACACACTTGTACAACCTTGTACACCCTTGTACAAACTTTTACACATCGTACACACTTGTACACCCTTGTACAAACTTGTACATCCTTGTACACACTTGTACAACCTTGTACACACTTGTACAATCTTGTACACACTTGTACAGCCTTGTACACAATTGTACAACCTTGTACACACTTGTACAGCCTTGTACACAATTGTACAACCTTGTACACACTTGTACAACCTTGTACACCCTTGTACACACTTTTACTTATCGTACACACTTGTACACCCTTGTACAAACTTGTACATCCTTGTACACACTTGTACAACCTTGTACAAACTTGTACAAACTTGTACATCCTTGTACAGAATTTTACACCCTTGTACACACTTGTACAACCTTGTAAAAACTTGTACAACCTTGTACACACTTGTACACCCTTGTACACACTTGTACAAGCTTGTACACACTTGTACAACCTTGTACACACTTGTACACCCTTGTACACACATGTACAACCTTGTACACAACTTGTACAACCTTGTACACACTTGTACAACCTTGTAAAACTTGTACACCCTTGTACAAACTTGTACACCCCTGTACACACTTGTACACATTTGTACACACTTGTACACCCTTGTACACACTTGTACAACCTTGTACAAACTTATACAATCTTGTACACACTTGTACAACCCAGTACACAACTTGTACAACCTTGTACACACTTGTACAACCTTGTAAAACTTGTACACCCTTGTACAAACTTGTACACCCCTGTACACACTTGTACACATTTGTACACACTTGTACACCCTTGTACACAATTGTACAACCTTGTACAAACTTATACAATCTTGTACACACTTGTACAACCCAGTACACACTTGTACAATCTTGTACAAACTTGTACATCCTTGTACACGATTGTACACCCTTGTACACACTTGTACAACCTTGTAGACACTTGTACAACCTTGTACACAATTGTACAACCTTGTACACACTTGTACAACCTTGTTTACACTTGCACAACTTTGTACACACTTGTACAGTCTTGTACACAATTGTACAACCTTGTACACACTTGTACAACCTTGTACACACTTGTACAATCTTGTACACAATTGTACAGCCTTGTACACACTTGTACAACCTTGTACACACTTGTACAGCCTTGAACACAATTGTACAACCTTGTACACACTTGTACAACCTTGTACACACTTGTACAACCTTGTACACAATTGTACAGCCTTGTACACACTTGTACAACCTTGTACACACTTGTACAACCTTGTAAAAACTTGTACACCCTTGTACACACTTGTACAACCTTGTACAACCTTGTACACACTTGTACAGCCTTGTACACAATTGTACATACTTGTACACACTTGTACAACCTTGTACACAATTGTACAACCTCGTACACACTTATACAACCTTGTACACACTTGTACAACCTTGTACACACTTGTACAACCTTGTACACACTTGTACAACCTTTTACACACTTGTACAGCCTTGTACACAATTGTACAACCTTGTACACACTTGTACAGCCTTGTACACAATTGTACAACCTTGTACACACTTGTACAACCTTGTACACCCTTGTACACACTTTTACTTATCGTACACACTTGTACACCCTTGTACAAACTTGTACATCCTTGTACACACTTGTACAACCTTGTACAAACTTGTACATCCTTGTACACGATTTTACACCCTTGTACACACTTGTACAACCTTGTAAAAACTTGTACAACCTTGTACACACTTGTACACCCTTGTACACACTTGTACAAGCTTGTACACATTTGTACAACCATGTACACACTTGTACAACCTTGTACACACTTGTACAACCTTGTACACACTTGTACAACCTTGTACACACTTGTACAACCTTGTACACACCTTACAACCTTGTACACACTTGTACAACCTTGTACACACTTGTACAACCTTGTACACACTTGTACAACCTTGTACACACTTGTACAACCTTGTACACACTTGTACAGCCTTGTACACAATTGTACAACCTTGTACATACTTGTACAGCCTTGTACACAATTGTAAAACCTTGTACACACTTGTACAAGCTTGTACACACTTGTACAAGCTTGTACACACTTGTACAAGGTTGTACACACTTGTACAAGGTTGTACACACTTGTACAACCTTGTACACACTTGTACAACCTTGTACACACTTGTACAACCTTGTACACACTTGTACAACCTTGTACACACTTGTACAACCTTGTACACACTTGTACAACCTTTTACACAATTGTACAACCTTGTACACACTTGTACAACCTTGTAAACACTTGTACAACCTTGTACACACTTGTACAACCTTGTACACACTTGTACAGCCTTGTACACAATTGTACAACCTTGTACACACTTGTACAGCCTTGTACACAATTGTAAAACCTTGTACACACTTGTACAACCTTGTACACCCTTGTACACACTTTTACTTATCGTACACACTTGTACACCCTTGTACAAACTTGTACATCCTTATACACACTTGTACAACCTTGTACAAACTTGTACAAACTTGTACATCCTTGTACACGATTTTACACCCTTGTACACACTTGTACAACCTTGTAAAAACTTGTACAACCTTGTACACACTTGTACACCCTTGTACACACTTGTACAAGCTTGTACACACTTGTACAAGCTTGTACACACTTGTACAAGCTTGTACACACTTGTACAACCTTGTACACACTTGTACAACCTTGTACACACTTGTACAACCTTGTACACACTTGTACAACCTTGTACACAATTGTACAACCTTGTACATACTTGTACAACCTTGTACACACTTGTACAACCTTGTACACACTTGTACAACCTTGTACACACTTGTACAACCTTGTACACACTTGTACAACCTTGTACACACTTGTACAACCTTGTACACACTTGTACAACCTTGTACACAATTGTACAACCTTGTACACACTTGTACAACCTTGAACACACTTGTACAGCCTTGTACACAATTGTACAACCTTGTACACACTTGTACAACCTTGTACACACTTGTACAACCTTGTACACAATTGTACAGCCTTGTACACACTTGTACAACCTTGTACACACTTGTACAGCCTTGTACACAATTGTACAACCTTGTACACGATTGTACAACCTTGTACACACTTGTACAACCTTGTACACAATTGTACAGCCTTGTACACACTTGTACAACCTTGTACACACTTGTACATCCTCGTAAAAACTTGTACACCTTTGTACACACTTGTACAACCTTGTACAACCTTGTACACACTTGTACAGCCTTGTACAACCTTGTACACACTTGTAGAGCCTTGTAAAAACTTGTACACCCTTGTACACACATGTACAACCTTGTACACAACTTGTACAACCTTGTACACACTTGTACAACCTTGTAAAACTTGTACACATTTGTACACACTTGTACACCCTTGTACACACTTGTACAACCTTGTACAAACTTATACAATCTTGTACACACTTGTACAACCCAGTACACACTTGTACAATCTTGTACAAACTTGTACTCCCTTGTACAAACTTGTACAACCTTGTACACAATTGTAAAACCTTGTACACACTTGTACAACCTTGTACAAACTTGTACACACTTGTACAAACTTTTACATCCTTGTACACATTTGTACACCCTTGTACACACTTGTACAACCTTGTACAACCTTGTACAAACCTGTACACCCTTGTACACACTTGTACAAGCTTGTACACGATTGTACACCCTTGTACACACTTGTGCACCCTTGTACAAACTTGTACATCCATGTACACACTTGTACAACCTTGTACAAACTTGTACAAACTTGTACATCCTTGTACACGATTGTTCACCCTTGTACACACTTGTACAACCTTGTACACACTTGTACAACCTGATACACAATTGTACAACCTTGTACACACTTGTACAACCTTGTACACACTTGTACAACCTTGTACACACTTGTACAACCTTGTACACACTTGTACAACCTTGTACACACTTGTACAGCCTTGTACACAATTGTACAACCTTGTACACACTTGTACAACCTTGTACACACTTGTACAACCTTGTACACAATTGTACAGCCTTGTACACACTTGTACAACCTTGTACACATTTGTACAGCCTTGTACAAAATTGTACAACCTTGTACACACTTGTACAGCCTTGTACACAATTGTACAACCTTGTACACACTTGTACAACCTTGTACACCCTTGTACAAACTTTTACACATCGTACACACTTGTACACCCTTGTACAAACTTGTACATCCTTGTACACACTTGTACAACCTTGTACACACTTGTACAATCTTGTACACACTTGTACAGCCTTGTACACAATTGTACAACCTTGTACACACTTGTACAGCCTTGTACACAATTGTACAACCTTGTACACACTTGTACAACCTTGTACACCCTTGTACACACTTTTACTTATCGTACACACTTGTACACCCTTGTACAAACTTGTACATCCTTGTACACACTTGTACAACCTTGTACAAACTTGTACAAACTTGTACATCCTTGTACACGATTTTACACCCTTGTACACACTTGTACAACCTTGTAAAAACTTGTACAACCTTGTACACACTTGTACACCCTTTTACACACTTGTACATGCTTGTACACACTTGTACAACCTTGTACACACTTGTACACCCTTGTACACACATGTACAACCTTGTACACAACTTGTACAACCTTGTACACACTTGTACAACCTTGTAAAACTTGTACACCCTTGTACAAACTTGTACACCCCTGTACACACTTGTACACATTTGTACACACTTGTACACCCTTGTACACACTTGTACAACCTTGTACAAACTTATACAATCTTGTACACACTTGTACAACCCAGTACACAACTTGTACAACCTTGTACACACTTGTACAACCTTGTAAAACTTGTACACCCTTGTACAAACTTGTACACCCCTGTACACACTTGTACACATTTGTACACACTTGTACACCCTTGTACACACTTGTACAACCTTGTACAAACTTATACAATCTTGTACACACTTGTACAACCCAGTACACACTTGTACAATCTTGTACAAACTTGTACATCCTTGTACACGATTGTACACCCTTGTACACACTTGTACAACCTTGTACACACTTGTACAACCTTGTACACAATTGTACAACCTTGTACACACTTGTACAACCTTGTACACACTTGCACAACTTTGTACACACTTGTACAGTCTTGTACACAATTGTACAACCTTGTACACACTTGTACAACCTTGTACACACTTGTAGACCTTGTACACAATTGTACAGCCTTGTACACACTTGTACAACCTTGTACACAATTGTACAGCCTTGTACACACTTGTACAACCTTGTACACACTTGTGCAGCCTTGTACACAATTGTACAACCTTGTACACACTTGTACAACCTTGTACACACTTGTACAACCTTGTACACAATTGTACAGCCTTGTACACACTTGTACAACCTTGTACACACTTGTACAACCTTGTAAAAACTTGTACACCCTTGTACACACTTGTACAACCTTGTACAACCTTGTACACACTTGTACAGCCTTGTACACAATTGTACATACTTGTACACACTTGTACAACCTTGTACACAATTGTACAACCTCGTACACACTTATACAACCTTGTACACACTTGTACAACCTTGTACACACTTGTACAACCTTGTACACACTTGTACAACCTTGTACACACTTGTACAACCTTGTACACACTTGTACAACCTTTTACACACTTGTACAGCCTTGTACACAATTGTACAACCTTGTACACACTTGTACAGCCTTGTACACAATTGTACAACCTTGTACACACTTGTACAACCTTGTACACCCTTTTACACACTTTTACTTATCGTACACACTTGTACACCCTTGTACAAACTTGTACATCCTTGTACACACTTGTACATCCTTGTACACGATTTTACACCCTTGTAGACACTTGTACAACCTTGTAAAAACTTGTACAACCTTGTACACACTTGTACACCCTTGTACACACTTGTACAAGCTTGTACACACTTGTACAACCATGTACACACTTGTACAACCTTGTACACACTTGTACAACCTTGTACACACTTGTACAACCTTGTACACACTTGTACAACCTTGTAAAACTTGTACACATTTGTACACACTTGTACACCCTTGTACACACTTGTACAACCTTGTACAAACTCATACAATCTTGTACACACTTGTACAACCCAGTACACACTTGTACAATCTTGTACAAACTTGTACTCCCTTGTACAAACTTGTACAACCTTGTACACAATTGTAAAACCTTGTACACACTTGTACAACCTTGTACAAACTTGTACACACTTGTACAAACTTTTACATCCTTGTACACATTTGTACACCCTTGTACACACTTGTACAACCTTGTACAACCTTGTACAAACCTGTACACCCTTGTACACACTTGTACAAGCTTGTACACGATTGTACACCCTTGTACACACTTGTGCACCCTTGTACAAACTTGTACATCCATGTACACACTTGTACAACCTTGTACAAACTTGTACAAACTTGTACATCCTTGTACACGATTGTTCACCCTTGTACACACTTGTACAACCTTGTACACACTTGTACAACCTGATACACAATTGTACAACCTTGTACACACTTGTACAACCTTGTACACACTTGTACAACCTTGTACACACTTGTACAACCTTGTACACACTTGTACAACCTTGTACACACTTGTACAGCCTTGTACACAATTGTACAACCTTGTACACACTTGTACAACCTTGTACACACTTGTACAACCTTGTACACAATTGTACAGCCTTGTACACACTTGTACAACCTTGTACACACTTGTACAGCCTTGTACAAAATTGTACAACCTTGTACACACTTGTACAGCCTTGTACACAATTGTACAACCTTGTACACACTTGTACAACCTTGTACACCCTTGTACAAACTTTTACACATCGTACACACTTGTACACCCTTGTACAAACTTGTACATCCTTGTACACACTTGTACAACCTTGTACACACTTGTACAATCTTGTACACACTTGTACAGCCTTGTACACAATTGTACAACCTTGTACACACTTGTACAGCCTTGTACACAATTGTACAACCTTGTACACACTTGTACAACCTTGTACACCCTTGTACACACTTTTACTTATCGTACACACTTGTACACCCTTGTACAAACTTGTACATCCTTGTACACACTTGTACAACCTTGTACAAACTTGTACAAACTTGTACATCCTTGTACACGATTTTACACCCTTGTACACACATGTACAACCTTGTAAAAACTTGTACAACCTTGTACACTCTTGTACACCCTTGTACACACTTGTACAAGCTTGTACACACTTGTACAAGCTTGTACACACTTGTACACCCTTGTACACACATGTACAACCTTGTACACAACTTGTACAACCTTGTACACACTTGTACAACCTTGTAAAACTTGTACACCCTTGTACAAACTTGTACACCCCTGTACACACTTGTACACATTTGTACACACTTGTACACCCTTGTACACACTTGTACAACCTTGTACAAACTTATACAATCTTGTACACACTTGTACAACCCAGTACACAACTTGTACAACCTTGTACACACTTGTACAACCTTGTAAAACTTGTACACCCTTGTACAAACTTGTACACCCCTGTACACACTTGTACACATTTGTACACACTTGTACACCCTTGTACAAACTTGTACAACCTTGTACAAACTTATACAATCTTGTACACACTTGTACAACCCAGTACACACTTGTACAATCTTGTACAAACTTGTACATCCTTGTACACGATTGTACACCCTTGTACACACTTGTACAACCTTGTACACACTTGTACAACCTTGTGAACAATTGTACAACCTTGTACACACTTGTACAACCTTGTACACACTTGCACAACTTTGTACACACTTGTACAGTCTTGTACACAATTGTACAACCTTGTACACACTTGTACAACCTTGTACACACTTGTACAACCTTGTACACAATTGTACAGCCTTGTACACACTTGTACAACCTTGTACACACTTGTACAGCCTTGTACACAATTGTACAACCTTGTACACACTTGTACAACCTTGTACACACTTGTACAACCTTGTACACAATTGTACAGCCTTGTACACACTTGTACAACCTTGTACACACTTGTACAACCTTGTAAAAACTTGTACACCCTTGTACACACTTGTACAACCTTGTACAACCTTGTACACACTTGTACAGCCTTGTACACAATTGTACATACTTGTACACACTTGTACAACCTTGTACACAATTGTACAACCTCGTACACACTTATACAACCTTGTACACACTTGTACAACCTTGTACACACTTGTACAACCTTGTACACACTTGTACAACCTTGTACACACTTGTACAACCTTTTACACACTTGTACAGCCTTGTACACAATTGTACAACCTTGTACACACTTGTACAGCCTTGTACACAATTGTACAACCTTGTACACACTTGTACAACCTTGTACACCCTTGTACACACTTTTACTTATCGTACACACTTGTACACCCTTGTACAAACTTGTACATCCTTGTACACACTTGTACAACCTTGTACAAACTTGTACATCCTTGTACACGATTTTACACCCTTGTACACACTTGTACAACCTTGTAAAAACTTGTACAACCTTGTACACACTTGTACACCCTTGTACACACTTGTACAAGCTTGTACACACTTGTACAACCATGTACACACTTGTACAACCATGTACACACTTGTACAACCTTGTACACACTTGTACAACCTTGTACACACTTGTACAACCTTGTACACACTTGTACAACCTTGTACACACTTGTACAACCTTGTACACACTTGTACAACCTTGTACACACTTGTACAACCTTGTACACACTTGTACAGCCTTGTACACAATTGTACAACCTTGTACACACTTGTACAGCCTTGTACACAATTGTAAATCCTTGTACACACTTGTACAACCTTGTACACCCTTGTACACACTTTTACTTATCGTACACACTTGTACACCCTTGTACAAACTTGTACATCCTTGTACACACTTGTACAACCTTGTACAAACTTGTACAAACTTGTACATCCTTGTACACGATTTTACACCCTTGTACACACTTGTACAACCTTGTAAAAACTTGTACAACCTTGTACACACTTGTACACCCTTGTACACACTTGTACAAGCTTGTACACACTTGTACAAGCTTGTACACACTTGTACAAGCTTGTACACACTTGTACAAGCTTGTACACACTTGTACAAGCTTGTACACACTTGTACAACGTTGTACACACTTGTACAACATTGTACACACTTGTACAACCTTGTACACACTTGTACAACCTTGTACACACTTGTACAACCTTGTACACACTTGTACAACCTTGTACACACTTGTACAACCTTGTAAACACTTGTACAACCTTGTACACACTTGTACAACCTTGTACACACTTGTACAACCTTGTACACACATGTACAACCTTTTACACAATTGTACAACCTTGTACACACTTGTACAACCTTGTACACACTTGTACAACCTTGTACACAATTGTACAACCTTGTACACAATTGTACAACCTTGTACACACTTGTACAACCTTGTACACACTTGTACAACCTTGAACACACTTGTACAGCCTTGTACACAATTGTACAACCTTGTACACACTTGTTCAACCTTGTACACACTTGTACAACTGTGTACAAGGTTGTACAATTGTGTACAAGGCTGTACAAGTGTGTACAAGGTTGTACAAGTGTGTACAAGGTTGTTCAAGTGTGTACAAGGATGTACAAGTTTGTACAAGGGTGTACAAGTGTGTACGATGTGTAAAAGTTTGTACAAGGGTGTACAAGGTTGTACAAGGTTGTACAATTGTGTACAAGGCTGTACAAGTGTGTACAAGGTTGTACAATTTTGTACAAGGCTGTACAAGTGTGTACAAGGCTGTACAAGTGTGTACAAGGTTGTACAAGTGTGTACAAGGCTGTACAATTGTGTACAAGGTTGTACAAGTGTGTACAAGGTTGTACAAGTGTGTACAAGGTTGTACAAGTGTGTACAAGGTTGTACAATTGTGTACAAGGCTGTACAAGTGTGTACAAGGTTGTACAAGTGTGTACAAGGTTGTACAAGTGTGTACAAGGTTGTACAAGTGTGTACAAGGTTGTACAATTGTGTGTCAGGTTGTACAAGTGTGTACAAGGTTGTACAAGTGTGTACAAGGGTGTACAATCGTGTACAAGGATGTACAAGTTTGTACAAGTTTGTACAAGTTTGTACAAGGTTGTACAAGTGTGTACAAGGATGTACAAGTTTGTACAAGGGAGTACAAGTTTGTACAAGATTGTACAAGTGTGTACTGGGTTGTACAAGTGTGTACAAGATTGTATAAGTTTGTACAAGGTTGTACAAGTGTGTACAAGGGTGTACAAGTGTGTACAAATGTGTACAAGTTTTACAAGGTTGTACAAGTGTGTACAAGGTTGTACAAGTTGTGTACAAGGTTGTACATGTGTGTACAAGGGTGTACAAGTTTTTACAAGGCTCTACAAGTTTGTACAAGGTTGTACAAGGCTGTACAAGTGTGTACAAGGTTGTACAAGGTTGTACAAGTGTGTACAAGGGTGTACAAGTTTTTACGAGGATGTACAAGTGTGTACAAGGTTGTACAAGTGTGTACAAGGCTGTACAATTGTGTACAAGGTTGTACAAGTGTGTACAAGGTTGTACAAGTGTGTACAAGGTTGTACAATTGTGTACAAGGTTGTACAAGTGTGTACAAGGCTGTACAATTGTGTACAAGGTTGTACAAGTGTGTACAAGGTTGTACAAGTGTGTACAAGGTTGTACAATTGTGTACAAGGCTGTACAAGTGTGTTCAAGGTTGTACAAGTGTGTACAAGGTTTTACAAGTGTGTACAAGGTTGTACAAGTGTGTACAAGGTTGTACAAGTGTGTACAAGGTTGTACAAGTGTGTAAAAGGTTGTACAAGTGTGTACAAGGTTGTACAAGTGTGTACAAGGTTGTACAAGTGTGTACAAGGTTGTACAAGTGTGTACAAGGTTGTACAAGTGTGTACAAGGTTGTACAAGTGTGTACAAGGTTGTACAAGTGTGTACAAGGTTGTACAAGTGTGTACAAGGTTGTACAAATGTGTACAAGGTTGTACAAGTGTGTACAAGGTTGTACAAGTGTGTACAATGTTGTACAAGTGTGTACAACCTTGTACAAGTGTGTACAAGCTTGTACAAGTGTGTACAAGCTTGTACAAGTGTGTACAAGCTTGTACAAGTGTGTACAAGGGTGTACAAGTGTGTACAAGGTTGTACAAGTTTTTACAAGGTTGTACAAGTGTGTACAAGGGTGTAAAATCGTGTACAAGGATGTACAAGTTTGTACAATTTTGTACAAGGTTGTACAAGTGTGTACAAGGATGTACAAGTTTGTACAAGGGTGTACAAGTGTGTACGATAAGTAAAAGTGTGTACAAGGGTGTACAAGGTTGTACAAGTGTGTACAAGGTTGTACAATTGTGTACAAGGCTGTACAAGTGTGTACAAGGTTGTACAAGGTTGTACAAGTGTGTACAAGGGTGTACAAGTTTTTACAAGGTTGTACAAGTGTGTACAAGGTTGTACAAGTGTGTACAAGGCTGTACAATTGTGTACAAGGTTGTACAAGTGTGTACAAGGTTGTACAAGTGTGTACAAGGTTGTACAATTGTGTACAAGGCTGTACAAGTGTGTACAAGGTTGTACAAGTGTGTATAAGGCTGTACAATTGTGTACAAGGTTGTACAAGTGTGTACAAGGTTGTACAAGTGTGTACAAGGTTGTACAATTGTGTACAAGACTGTACAAGTGTGTACAAAGTTGTGCAAGTGTGTACAAGGTTGTACAAGTGTGTACAAGGTTGTACAATTGTGTACAAGGTTGTACAAGTGTGTACAAGGTTGTACAAGTGTGTACAAGGTTGTACAAGTGTGTACAAGGGTGTACAATCGTGTACAATGATGTACAAGTTTGTACAAGATTTTACAAGTGTGTACTGGGTTGTACAAGTGTGTACAAGATTGTATAAGTTTGTACAAGGTTGTACAAGTGTGTACAAGGGTGTACAAGTGTGTACAAATGTGTACAAGTGTGTACAGGGGTGTACAAGTTTGTACAACGGTGTACAAGTTTTACAAGGTTGTACAAGTGTGTACAAGGTTGTACAAGTTGTGTACTGGGTTGTACAAGTGTGTACAAGATTGTATAAGTTTGTACAAGGTTGTACAAGTGTGTACAAGGGTGTACAAGTGTGTACAAATGTGTACAAGTGTGTACAGGGGTGTACAAGTTTGTACAAGGGTGTACAAGTTTTACAAGGTTGTACAAGTGTGTACAAGGTTGTACAAGTTGTGTACAAGGTTGTACATGTGTGTACAAGGGTGTACAAGTGTGTACAAGGTTGTACAAGTGTGTACAAGCTTGTACAAGTGTGTACAAGGGTGTACAAGTGTGTACAAGGTTGTACAAGTTTTTACAAGGTTGTACAAGTGTGTACAAGGGTGTAAAATCGTGTACAAGGATGTACATGTTTGTACAAGTTTGTACAAGGTTGTACAAGTGTGTACAAGGATGTACAAGTTTGTACAAGGGTGTACAAGTGTGTACGATAAGTAAAAGTGTGTACAAGGGTGTACAAGGTTGTACAAGTGTGTACAAGGTTGTACAATTGTGTACAAGGCTGTACAAGTGTGTACAAGGTTGTACAATTGTGTACAAGGCTGTACAAGTGTGTACAAGATTGTACAAGTGTGTACAAGATTGTACAAGTGTGTACAAGGTTGTACAAGTGTGTACAAGGATGTACAAGTTTGTACAAGGGTGTACAAGTGTGTACGATGTGTAAAAGTTTGTACAAGGGTGTACAAGGTTGTACAAGTGTGTACAAGGTTGTACAATTGTGTACAAGGCTGTACAAGTGTGTACAACCTTGTACACACTTGTACAACCTTGTACACACTTGTACAACCTTGTACACAATTGTACAGCCTTGTACACACTTGTACAACCTTGTACACACTTGTACAACCTTGTAAAAACTTGTACACCCTTGTACACACTTGTACAACCTTGTACAATTTTGTACACACTTGTACAGCCTTGTACACAATTGTACAACCTTGTACACACTTGTACAACCTTGTACACAATTGTACAACCTCGTACACACTTGTACAACCTTGTACACACTTGTACAACCTTGTACACACTTGTACAACCTTGTACACACTTGTACAACCTTGTACACACTTGTACAACCTTGTACACACTTGTACAACCTTTTACACACTTGTACAGCCTTGTACACAATTGTACAACCTTGTACACACTTGTACAGCCTTGTACACAATTGTACAACCTTGTACACACTTGTACAACCTTGTACACCCTTGTACACACTTTTACTTATCGTACACACTTGTACACCCTTGTACAAACTTGTACATCCTTGTACACACTTGTACAACCTTGTACAAACTTGTACATCCTTGTACACGATTTTACACCCTTGTACACACTTGTACAACCTTGTAAAAACTTGTACAACCTTGTACACACTTGTACAAGCTTGTACACACTTGTACAAGCATGTACACACTTGTACAACCTTGTACACACTTGTACAACCTTGTACACACTTGTACAACCTTGTACACACTTGTACAACCTTGTACACACTTGTACAACCTTGTACACACTTGTACAACCTTGTACACACTTGTACAACCTTGTACACACTTGTACAACCTTGTACACACTTGTACAACCTTGTACACACTTGTACAACCTTGTACACACTTGTACAACCTTGTACACAATTGTACAACCTTGTACACACTTGTACAGCCTTGTACACAATTGTAAAACCTTGTACACACTTGTACAACCTTGTACACCCTTGTACACACTTTTACTTATCGTACACACTTGTACACCCTTGTACAAACTTGTACATCCTTATACACACTTGTACAACCTTGTACAAACTTGTACAAACTTGTACATCCTTGTACACACTTGTACACCCTTGTACACACTTGTACAAGCTTGTACACACTTGTACAAGCTTGTACACACTTGTACAACCTTGTACACACTTGTACAACCTTGTACACACTTGTACAACCTTGTACACACTTGTACAACCTTGTACACACTTGTACAACCTTGTACACACTTGTACAACCTTGTACACAATTGTACAACCTTGTACACACTTGTACAACCTTATACACACTTGTACAACCTTGTACACACTTGTACAACCTTGTACACACTTGTACAACCTTGTACACAATTGTACAACCTTGTACACACTTGTACAACCTTGTACACACTTGTACAACCTTGAACACACTTGTACAGCCTTGTACACACTTGTACAACCTTGTACACACTTGTACAACCTTGTACACACTTGTACAACCTTGTACACAATTGTACAGCCTTGTACACACTTGTAAAACCTTGTACACACTTGTACAGCCTTGTACACAATTGTACAACCTTGTACACATTTGTACAACCTTGTACACACTTGTACAACCTTGTACACAATTGTACAGCCTTGTACACACTTGTATATCCTCGTAAAAACTTGTACACCTTTGTACACACTTGTACAACCTTGTACAACCTTGTACACACTTGTACAGCCTTGTACAACCTTGTACACACTTGTAGAGCCTTGTAAAAACTTGTACACCCTTGTACACACATGTACAACCTTGTACACAACTTGTACAACCTTGTACACACTTGTACAACCTTGTAAAACTTGTACACATTTGTACACACTTGTACACCCTTGTACACACTTGTACAACCTTGTACAAACTTATACAATCTTGTGCACACTTGTACAACCCAGTACACACTTGTACAATCTTGTACAAACTTGTACTCCCTTGTACAAACTTGTACAACCTTGTACACAATTGTAAAACCTTGTACACACTGGTACAACCTTGTACAAACTTGTACACACTTGTACAAACTTTTACATCCTTGTACACATTTGTACACCCTTGTACACACTTGTACAACCTTGTACAACCTTGTACAAACCTGTACACCCTTGTACACACTTGTACAAGCTTGTACACGATTGTACACCCTTGTACACACTTGTGCACCCTTGTACAAACTTGTACATCCTTGTACACACTTGTACAACCTTGTACAAACTTGTACAAACTTGTACAAACTTGTACATCCTTGTACACGATTGTTCACCCTTGTACACACTTGTACAACCTTGTACACACTTGTACAACCTGATACACAATTGTACAACCTTGTACACACTTGTACAACCTTGTACACACTTGTACAACCTTGTACACCCTTGTACAACCTTGTACACACTTGTACAACCTTGTACACACTTGTACAGCCTTGTACACAATTGTACAACCTTGTACACACTTGTACAACCTTGTACACACTTGTACAACCTTGTACACACTTGTACAACCTTGTACACAATTGTACAGCCTTGTACACACTTGTACAACCTTGTACACACTTGTACAGCCTTGTACAAAATTGTACAACCTTGTACACACTTGTACAGCCTTGTACACAATTGTACAACCTTGTACACACTTGTACAACCTTGTACACCCTTGTACAAACTTTTACACATCGTACACACTTGTACACCCTTGTACAAACTTGTACATCCTTGTACACACTTGTACAACCTTGTACACACTTGTACAATCTTGTACACACGTGTACAGCCTTGTACACAATTGTACAACCTTGTACACACTTGTACAGCCTTGTACACAATTGTACAACCTTGTACACACTTGTACAACCTTGTACACCCTTGTACACACTTTTACTTATCGTACACACTTGTACACCCTTGTACAAACTTGTACATCCTTGTACACACTTGTACAACCTTGTACAAACTTGTACAAACTTGTACATCCTTGTACACGATTTTACACCCTTGTACACACTTGTACAACCTTGTAAAAACTTGTACAACCTTGTACAAACTTGTACACCCTTGTACACACTTGTACAAGCTTGTACACACTTGTACAACCTTGTACACACTTGTACACCCTTGTACACACATGTACAACCTTGTACACAACTTGTACAACCTTGTACACACTTGTACAACCTTGTAAAACTTGTACACCCTTGTACAAACTTGTACACCCCTGTACACACTTGTACACATTTGTACACACTTGTACACCCTTGTACACACTTGTACAACCTTGTACAAACTTATACAATCTTGTACACACTTGTACAACCCAGTACACACTTGTACAACCCAGTACACAACTTGTACAACCTTGTACACACTTGTACAACCTTGTAAAACTTGTACACCCTTGTACAAACTTGTACACCCCTGTACACACTTGTACACATTTGTACACACTTGTACACCCTTGTACACACTTGTACAACCTTGTACAAACTTATACAATCTTGTACTCACTTGTACAACCCAGTACACACTTGTACAATCTTGTACAAACTTGTACATCCTTGTACACGATTGTACACCCTTGTACACACTTGTACAACCTTGTACACACTTGTACAACCTTGTACACAATTGTACAACCTTGTACACACTTGTACAACCTTGTTTACACTTGCACAACTTTGTACACACTTGTACAGTCTTGTACACAATTGTACAACCTTGTACACACTTGTACAACCTTGTACACAATTGTACAACCTTGTACACACTTGTACAACCTTGTACACACTTGTACAACCTTGTACACAATTGTACAGCCTTGTACACACTTGTACAACCTTGTACACACTTGTACAACCTTGTACACACTTGTACAACCTTGTAAAAACTTGTACACCCTTGTACACACTTGTACAACCTTGTACAACCTTGTACACACTTGTACAGCCTTGTACACAATTGTACATACTTGTACACACTTGTACAACCTTGTACACAATTGTACAACCTCGTACACACTTATACAACCTTGTACACACTTGTACAACCTTGTACACACTTGTACAACCTTGTACACACTTGTACAACCTTGTACACACTTGTACAACCTTGTACACACTTGTACAACCTTGTACACAATTGTACAGCCTTGTACACACTTGTACAACCTTGTACACACTTGTACAGCCTTGTACACAATTGTACAACCTTGTACACATTTGTACAACCTTGTACACACTTGTACAACCTTGTACACAATTGTACAGCCTTGTACACACTTGTACATCCTCGTAAAAACTTGTACACTTTTGTACACACTTGTACAACCTTGTACAACCTTGTACACACTTGTACAGCCTTGTACAACCTTGTACACACTTGTAGAGCCTTGTAAAAACTTGTACACCCTTGTACACACATGTACAACCTTGTACACAACTTGTACAACCTTGTACACACTTGTACAACCTTGTAAAACTTGTACACATTTGTACACACTTGTACACCCTTGTACACACTTGTACAACCTTGTACAAACTTATACAATCTTGTACACACTTGTACAACCCAGTACACACTTGTACAATCTTGTACAAACTTGTACTCCCTTGTACAAACTTGTACAACCTTGTACACAATTGTAAAACCTTGTACACACTGGTACAACCTTGTACAAACTTGTACACACTTGTACAAACTTTTACATCCTTGTACACATTTGTACACCCTTGTACACACTTGTACAACCTTGTACAACCTTGTACAAACCTGTACACCCTTGTACACACTTGTACAAGCTTGTACACGATTGTACACCCTTGTACACACTTGTGCACCCTTGTACAAACTTGTACATCCTTGTACACACTTGTACAACCTTGTACAAACTTGTACAAACTTGTACAAACTTGTACATCCTTGTACACGATTTTTCACCCTTGTACACACTTGTACAACCTTGTACACACTTGTACAACCTGATACACAATTGTACAACCTTGTACACACTTGTACAACCTTGTACACACTTGTACAACCTTGTACACACTTGTACAACCTTGTACACACTTGTACAACCTTGTACACACTTGTACAGCCTTGTACACAATTGTACAACCTTGTACACACTTGTACAACCTTGTACACACTTGTACAACCTTGTACACACTTGTACAACCTTGTACACAATTGTACAGCCTTGTACACACTTGTACAACCTTGTACACACTTGTACAGCCTTGTACAAAATTGTACAACCTTGTACACACTTGTACAGCCTTGTACACAATTGTACAACCTTGTACACACTTGTACAACCTTGTACACCCTTGTACAAACTTTTACACATCGTACACACTTGTACACCCTTGTACAAACTTGTACATCCTTGTACACACTTGTACAACCTTGTACACACTTGTACAATCTTGTACACACTTGTACAGCCTTGTACACAATTGTACAACCTTGTACACACTTGTACAGCCTTGTACACAATTGTACAATCTTGTACACACTTGTACAACCTTGTACACCCTTGTACACACTTTTACTTATCGTACACACTTGTACACCCTTGTACAAACTTGTACATCCTTGTACACACTTGTACAACCTTGTACAAACTTGTACAAACTTGTACATCCTTGTACACGATTTTACACCCTTGTACACACTTGTACAACCTTGTAAAAACTTGTACAACCTTGTACAAACTTGTACACCCTTGTACACACTTGTACAAGCTTGTACACACTTGTACAACCTTGTACACACTTGTACACCCTTGTACACACATGTACAACCTTGTACACAACTTGTACAACCTTGTACACACTTGTACAACCTTGTAAAACTTGTACACCCTTGTACAAACTTGTACACCCCTGTACACACTTGTACACATTTGTACACACTTGTACACCCTTGTACACACTTGTACAACCTTGTACAAACTTATACAATCTTGTACACACTTGTACAACCCAGTACACACTTGTACAACCCAGTACACAACTTGTACAACCTTGTACACACTTGTACAACCTTGTAAAACTTGTACACCCTTGTACAAACTTGTACACCCCTGTACACACTTGTACACATTTGTACACACTTGTACACCCTTGTACACACTTGTACAACCTTGTACAAACTTATACAATCTTGTACTCACTTGTACAACCCAGTACACACTTGTACAATCTTGTACAAACTTGTACATCCTTGTACACGATTGTACACCCTTGTACACACTTGTACAACCTTGTACACACTTGTACAACCTTGTACACAATTGTACAACCTTGTACACACTTGTACAACCTTGTTTACACTTGCACAACTTTGTACACACTTGTACAGTCTTGTACACAATTGTACAACCTTGTACACACTTGTACAACCTTGTACACAATTGTACAACCTTGTACACACTTGTACAACCTTGTACACACTTGTACAACCTTGTACACAATTGTACAGCCTTGTACACACTTGTACAACCTTGTACACACTTGTACAACCTTGTACACACTTGTACAACCTTGTACACACTTGTACAACCTTGTACACAATTGTACAACCTTGTACACACTTGTACAACCTTGTACACACTTGTACAACCTTGTACACAATTGTACAACCTCGTACACACTTATACAACCTTGTACACACTTGTACAACCTTGTACACACTTGTACAACCTTGTACACACTTGTACAACCTTGTACACACTTGTACAACCTTTTACACACTTGTACAGCCTTGTACACAATTGTACAACCTAGTACACACTTGTACAGCCTTGTACACAATTGTACAACCTTGTACACACTTGTACAACCTTGTACACCCTTGTACACACTTTTACTTATCGTACACACTTGTACACCCTTGTACAAACTTGTACATCCTTGTACACACTTGTACAACCTTGTACAAACTTGTACATCCTTGTACACGATTTTACACCCTTGTACACACTTGTACAACCTTGTAAAAACTTGTACAACCTTGTACACACTTGTACACCCTTGTACACACTTGTACAAGCTTGTACACACTTGTACAACCATGTACACACTTGTACAACCTTGTACACACTTGTACAACCTTGTACACACTTGTACAACCTTGTACACACTTGTACAACCTTGTACACACTTGTACAACCTTGTACACACTTGTACAACCTTGTACACACTTGTACAGCCTTGTACACAATTGTACAACCTTGTACACACTTGTACAGCCTTGTACACAATTGTAAAACCTTGTACACACTTGTACAACCTTGTACACCCTTGTACACACTTTTACTTATCGTACACACTTGTACACCCTTGTACAAACTTGTACATCCTTGTACACACTTGTACAACCTTGTACAAACTTGTACAAACTTGTACATACTTGTACACGATTTTACACCCTTGTACACACTTGTACAACCTTGTAAAAACTTGTACAACCTTGTACACACTTGTACAAGCTTGTACACACTTGTACAAGCTTGTACACACTTGTACAAGCTTGTACACACTTGTACAACCTTGTACACACTTGTACAAGGTTGTACACACTTGTACAACCTTGTACACACTTGTACAACCTTGTACACACTTGTACAACCTTGTACACACTTGTACAACCTTGTACACACTTGTACAACCTTGTACACACTTGTACAACCTTGTACACACTTGTACAACCTTGTACACACTTGTACAACCTTGTACACACTTGTACAACCTTGTACACACTTGTACAACCTTGTACACACTTGTACAACCTTTTACACAATTGTACAACCTTGTACACACTTGTACAACCTTGTACACACTTGTACAACCTTGTACACACTTGTACAACCTTGTACACACTTGTACAGCCTTGTACACAATTGTACAACCTTGTACACACTTGTACAGCCTTGTACACAATTGTAAAACCTTGTACACACTTGTACAACCTTGTACACCCTTGTACACACTTTTACTTATCGTACACACTTGTACACCCTTGTACAAACTTGTACATCCTTATACACACTTGTACAACCTTGTACAAACTTGTACAAACTTGTACATCCTTGTACACGATTTTACACCCTTGTACACACTTGTACAACCTTGTAAAAACTTGTACAACCTTGTACAAACTTGTACACCCTTGTACACACTTGTACAAGCTTGTACACACTTGTACAACCTTGTACACACTTGTACAACCTTGTAAAAACTTGTACAAGCTTGTACACACTTGTACAACCTTGTACACACTTGTACAACCTTGTACACACTTGTACAACCTTGTACACATTTGTACAACCTTGTACACACTTGTACAACCTTGTACACACTTGTACAACCTTGTACACACTTGTACAACCTTGTAAAACTTGTTTTTACAAGGCTCTACAAGTGTGTACAAGGTTGTACAAGGCTGTACAAGTGTGTACAAGGTTGTACAAGGTTGTACAAGTGTGTACAAAGGTGTACAAGTTTTTACGAGGATGTACAAGTGTGTACAAGGTTGTACAAGTGTGTACAAGGCTGTACAATTGTGTACAAGGTTGTTCAAGTGTGTACAAGGTTGTACAAGTGTGTACAAGGTTGTACAATTGTGTACAAGGTTGTACAATTGTGTACAAGGCTGTACAAGTGTGTACAAGGTTGTACAAGTGTGTACAAGGCTGTACAATTGTGTACAAGGTTGTACAAGTGTGTACAAGGTTGTACAAGTGTGTACAAGGTTGTACAATTGTGTACAAGGCTGTACAAGTGTGTTCAAGGTTGTACAAGTGTGTACAAGGTTGTACAAGTGTGCACAAGGTTGTACAATTGTGTACAAGGTTGTACAAGTGTGTACAAGGTTGTACAAGTGTGTACAAGGTTGTACAATTGTGTACAAGGTTGTACAAGTGTGTACAAGGTTGTACAAGTGTGTACAAGGTTGTACAAGTGTGTACAAGGTTGTACAAGTGTGTACAAGGTTGTACAAGTGTGTACAAGGTTGTACAAGTGTGTACAAGGTTGTACAAGTGTGTACAAGGTTGTACAAGTGTGTACAAGGTTGTTCAAGTGTGTACAAGGTTGTACAAGTGTGTACAAGGTTGTTCAAGTGTGTACAAGGTTGTACAAGTGTGTACAAGGTTGTACAAGTGTGTACAAGCTTGTACAAGTGTGTACAAGCTTGTAAAAGTGTGTACAAGCTTGTACAAGTGTGTACAAGGGTGTACAAGTGTGTACAAGGTTGTACAAGTTTTTACAAGGTTGTACAAGTGTGTACAAGGGTGTAAAATCGTGTACAAGGATGTACAAGTATGTACAAGTTTGTACAAGGTTGTACAAGTGTGTATAAGGAGGTACAAGTTTGTACAAGGGTGTACAAGTGTGTACGATAAGTAAAAGTGTGTACAAGGGTGTACAAGGTTGTACAAGTGTGTACAAGGTTTTACAATTGTGTACAAGGCTGTACAAGTGTGTACAAGGTTGTAAAATTGTGTACAAGGCTGTACAAGTGTGTACAAGGTTGTACAAGTGTGTACAAGGTTGTACAAGTGTATACAAGGTTGTACAAGTGTGTACAAGGTTGTACAAGTGTGTACAAGGTTGTACAAGTGTGTACAAGGTTGTACAAGTGTGTACAAGGTTGTACAATTGTGTAAAAGGTTGTACAAGTGTGTACAAGGTTGTACAAGTGTGTACAAGGTTGTACAAGTGTGTACAAGGTTGTACAAGTGTGTACAAGGTTGTACAAGTGTGTACAAGGTTGTACAAGTGTGTACAAGGTTGTACAAGTGTGTACAAGGTTGTACAAGTGTGTACAAGCTTGTACAAGTGTGTACAAGCTTGTACAAGTGTGTACAAGGGTGTACAAGTGTGTACAAGGTTGTACAAGTTTTTACAAGGTTGTACAAGTGTGTACAAGGGTGTAAAATCGTGTACAAGGATGTACAAGTTTGTACAAGTTTGTACAAGGTTGTACAAGTGTGTACAAGGATGTACAAGTTTGTACAAGGGTGTACAAGTGTGTACGATAAGTAAAAGTGTGTACAAGGGTGTACAAGGTTGTACAAGTGTGTACAAGGTTTTACAATTGTGTACAAGGCTGTACAAGTGTGTACAAGGTTGTACAATTGTGTACAAGGCTGTACAAGTGTGTACAAGGTTGTACAAGTGTGTACAAGGTTGTACAAGTGTGTACAAGGTTGTACAAGTGTGTACAAGGTTGTACAAGTGTGTACAAGGTTGTACAAGTGTGTACAAGGTTGTACAAGTGTGTACAAGGTTGTACAAGTGTGTACAAGGTTGTACAAGTGTGTACAAGGTTGTACAAGTGTGTACAAGGTTGTACAAGTGTGTACAAGGTTGTACAAGTGTGTACATGGTTGTACAAGTGTGTACAAGCTTGTACAAGTGTGTACAAGGGTGTACAAGTGTGTACAAGGTTGTACAAGTTTTTACAAGGTTGTACAAGTGTGTACAAGGGTGTAAAATCGTGTACAAGGATGTACAAGGGTGTACAAGTGTGTACGATAAGTAAAAGTGTGTACAAGGGTGTACAAGGTTGTACAAGTGTGTACAAGGTTGTACAATTGTGTACAAGGCTGTACAAGTGTGTACAAGATTGTACAATTGTGTACAAGGCTGTACAAGTGTGTAAAAGGTTGTACAAGTGTGTACAAGGTTGTACAAGTGTGTACAAGGTTGTACAAGTGTGTACAAGGTTGTACAAGTGTGTACAAGGTTGTATAAGTGTGTACGAGGTTGTACAATTGTGTACGAGGTTGTACAAGTGTGTACAAGTATGTACAATTGTGTACAAGGCTGTACAAGTGTGTACAAGGTTGTACAAGGTTGTACAAGTGTGTACAAGGGTGTACAAGTTTTTACAAGGTTGTACAAGTGTGTACAAGGTTGTACAAGTGTGTACAAGGCTGTACAATTGTGTACAAGGTTGTACAAGTGTGTACAAGGTTGTACAATGTGTACAAGGTTGTACAATTGTGTACAAGGCTGTACAAGTGTGTACAAGGTTGTACAAGTGTGTACAAGGCTGTACAATTGTGTACAAGGTTGTACAAGTGTGTACAAGGTTGTACAAGTGTGTACAAGGTTGTACAATTGTGTACAAGACTGTACAAGTGTGTACAAAGTTGTGCAAGTGTAAACAAGGTTGTACAAGTGTGTACAAGGTTGTACAATTGTGTACAAGGTTGTACAAGTGTGTACAAGGTTGTACAAGTGTGTACAAGGGTGTACAATCGTGTACAAGGATGTACAAGTTTGTACAAGATTGTACAAGTGTGTACTGGGTTGTACAAGTGTGTACAAGATTGTATAAGTTTGTACAAGGTTGTACAAGTGTGTACAAGGGTGTACAAGTGTGTACAAATGTGTACAAGTGTGTACAGGGGTGTACAAGTTTGTACAAGGGTGTACAAGTTTTACAAGGTTGTACAAGTGTGTACAAGGTTGTACAAGTTGTGTACTGGGTTGTACAAGTGTGTACAAGATTGTATAAGTTTGTACAAGGTTGTACAAGTGTGTACAAGGGTGTACAAGTGTGTACAAATGTGTACAAGTGTGTACAGGGGTGTACAAGTTTGTACAAGGGTGTACAAGTTTTACAAGGTTGTACAAGTGTGTACAAGGTTGTACAAGTTGTGTACAAGGTTGTACATGTGTATACAAGGGTGTACAAGTGTGTACAAGGTTGTACAAGTGTGTACAAGCTTGTACAAGTGTGTACAAGGGTGTACAAGTGTGTACAAGGTTGTACAAGTTTTTACAAGGTTGTACAAGGGTGTAAAATCGTGTACAAGGATGTACAAGTTTGTACAAGTTTGTACAAGGTTGTACAAGTGTGTACAAGGATGTACAAGTTTGTACAAGGGTGTACAAGTGTGTACGATAAGTAAAAGTGTGTACAAGGGTGTACAAGGTTGTACAAGTGTGTACAAGGTTGTACAATTGTGTACAAGGCTGTACAAGTGTGTACAAGGTTGTACAATTGTGTACAAGGCTGTACAAGTGTGTACAAGATTGTACAAGTGTGTACAAGGTTGTACAAGTGTGTACAAGGATGTACAAGTTTGTACAAGGGTGTACAAGTGTGTACGTTGTGTAAAAGTTTGTACAAGGGTGTACAAGGTTGTACAAGTGTGTACAAGGTTGTACAATTGTGTACAAGGCTGTACAAGTGTGTACAAGGTTGTACAATTTTGTACAAGGCTGTACAAGTGTGTACAAGGTTGTACAAGTGTGTACAAGGCTGTACAATTGTATACAAGGTTGTACAAGTGTGTACAAGGTTGTACAAGTGTGTACAAGGTTGTACAATTGTGTACAAGGCTGTACAAGTGTGTACAAGGTTGTACAAGTGTGTACAAGGTTGTACAAGTGTGAACAAGGTTGTACAAGTGTGTACAAGGTTGTACAAGTGTGTACAAGGTTGTACAATTGTGTATCAGGTTGTACAAGTGTGTACAAGGTTGTACAAGTGTGTACAAGGGTGAACAATCGTGTACAAGGATGTACAAGTTTGTACAAGTTTGTACAAGTTTGTACAAGGTTGTACAAGTGTGTACAAGGATGTACAAGTTTGTACAAGGGTGCACAAGTGTGTACAAGGGTGTACAATCGTGTACAAGCTTGTACAAGTGTGTACAAGGGTGTACAGGTTTGTACAAGGTTGTACAAGGTTGTACAAGTGTGTACAAGGGTGTACAAATGTGTACAAGGATGTAAAAGTTTGTACAAGTGTGTACAAGTTTGTACAAGGTTGTACAAGTGTGTACAAGGTTTTACAATTGTGTACAAGGTTGTACAAGTTTGTACAAGGGAGTACAAGTTTGTACAAGATTGTACAAGTGTGTACTGGGTTGTACAAGTGTGTACAAGATTGTATAAGTTTGTACAAGGTTGTACAAGTGTGTACAAGGTTGTACAAGTGTGTACAAGGTTGTACAATTGTGTACAAGGTTGTACAAGTGTGTACAAGGTTGTACAAGTGTGTACAAGGTTGTACAAGTGTGTACAAGGTTGTACAAGTGTGTACAAGGTTGTACAAGTGTGTACAAGGTTGTACAAGTGTGTACAAGGTTGTTCAAGTGTGTACAAGGTTGTACAAGTGTGTACAAGGTTGTACAAGTGTGTACAAGCTTGTACAAGTGTGTACAAGCTTGTAAAAGTGTGTACAAGCTTGTACAAGTGTGTACAAGGGTGTACAAGTGTGTACAAGGTTGTACAAGTTTTTACAAGGTTGTACAAGTGTGTACAAGGGTGTAAAATCGTGTACAAGGATGTACAAGTATGTACAAGTTTGTACAAGGTTGTACAAGTGTGTATAAGGAGGTACAAGTTTGTACAAGGGTGTACAAGTGTGTACGATAAGTAAAAGTGTGTACAAGGGTGTAAAAGGTTGTACAAGTGTGTACAAGGTTTTACAATTGTGTACAAGGCTGTACAAGTGTGTACAAGGTTGTAAAATTGTGTACAAGGCTGTACAAGTGTGTACAAGGTTGTACAAGTGTGTACAAGGTTGTACAAGTGTGTACAAGGTTGTACAAGTGTGTACAAGGTTGTACAAGTGTGTACAAGGTTGTACAAGTGTGTACAAGGTTGTACAAGTGTGTACAAGGTTGTACAAGTGTGTACAAGGTTGTACAAGTGTGTACAAGGTTGTACAAGTGTGTACAAGGTTGTACAAGTGTGTACAAGGTTGTACAAGTGTGTACAAGGTTGTACAAGTGTGTACAAGGTTGTACAAGTGTGTACAAGCTTGTACAAGTGTGTACAAGCTTGTACAAGTGTGTACAAGGGTGTACAAGTGTGTACAAGGTTGTACAAGTTTTTACAAGGTTGTACAAGTGTGTACAAGGGTGTTAAATCGTGTACAAGGATGTACAAGTTTGTACAAGTTTGTACAAGGTTGTACAAGTGTGTACAAGGATGTACAAGTTTGTACAAGGGTGTACAAGTGTGTACGATAAGTAAAAGTGTGTACAAGGGTGTACAAGGTTGTACAAGTGTGTACAAGGTTTTACAATTGTGTACAAGGCTGTACAAGTGTGTACAAGGTTGTACAATTGTGTACAAGGCTGTACAAGTGTGTACAAGGTTGTACAAGTGTGTACAAGGTTGTACAAGTGTGTACAAGGTTGTACAAGTGTGTACAAGGTTGTACAAGTGTGTACAAGGTTGTACAAGTGTGTACAAGGTTGTACAAGTGTGTACATGGTTGTACAAGTGTGTACAAGCTTGTACAAGTGTGTACAAGGGTGTACAAGTGTGTACAAGGTTGTACAAGTTTTTACAAGGTTGTACAAGTGTGTACAAGGGTGTAAAATCGTGTACAAGGATGTACAAGGGTGTACAAGTGTGTACGATAAGTAAAAGTGTGTACAAGGGTGTACAAGGTTGTACAAGTGTGTACAAGGTTGTACAATTGTGTACAAGGCTGTACAAGTGTGTACAAGATTGTACAATTGTGTACAAGGCTGTACAAGTGTGTAAAAGGTTGTACAAGTGTGTACAAGGTTGTACAAGTGTGTACAAGGTTGTACAAGTGTGTACAAGGTTGTACAAGTGTGTACAAGGTTGTATAAGTGTGTACGAGGTTGTACAATTGTGTACGAGGTTGTACAAGTGTGTACAAGTATGTACAATTGTGTACAAGGCTGTACAAGTGTGTAAAAGGTTGTACAAGGTTGTACAAGTGTGTACAAGGGTGTACAAGTTTTTACAAGGTTGTACAAGTGTGTACAAGGTTGTACAAGTGTGTACAAGGCTGTACAATTGTGTACAAGGTTGTACAAGTGTGTACAAGGTTGTACAAGTGTGTACAAGGTTGTACAATTGTGTACAAGGCTGTACAAGTGTGTACAAGGTTGTACAAGTGTGTACAAGGCTGTACAATTGTGTACAAGGTTGTACAAGTGTGTACAAGGTTGTACAAGTGTGTACAAGGTTGTACAATTGTGTACAAGACTGTACAAGTGTGTACAAAGTTGTGCAAGTGTAAACAAGGTTGTACAAGTGTGTACAAGGTTGTACAATTGTGTACAAGGTTGTACAAGTGTGTACAAGGTTGTACAAGTGTGTACAAGGGTGTACAATCGTGTACAAGGATGTACAAGTTTGTACAAGATTGTACAAGTGTGTACTGGGTTGTACAAGTGTGTACAAGATTGTATAAGTTTGTACAAGGTTGTACAAGTGTGTACAAGGGTGTACAAGTGTGTACAAATGTGTACAAGTGTGTACAGGGGTGTACAAGTTTGTACAAGGGTGTACAAGTTTTACAAGGTTGTACAAGTGTGTACAAGGTTGTACAAGTTGTGTACTGGGTTGTACAAGTGTGTACAAGATTGTATAAGTTTGTACAAGGTTGTACAAGTGTGTACAAGGGTGTACAAGTGTGTACAAATGTGTACAAGTGTGTACAGGGGTGTACAAGTTTGTACAAGGGTGTACAAGTTTTACAAGGTTGTACAAGTGTGTACAAGGTTGTACAAGTTGTGTACAAGGTTGTACATGTGTATACAAGGGTGTACAAGTGTGTACAAGGTTGTACAAGTGTGTACAAGCTTGTACAAGTGTGTACAAGGGTGTACAAGTGTGTACAAGGTTGTACAAGTTTTTACAAGGTTGTACAAGGGTGTAAAATCGTGTACAAGGATGTACAAGTTTGTACAAGTTTGTACAAGGTTGTACAAGTGTGTACAAGGATGTACAAGTTTGTACAAGGGTGTACAAGTGTGTACGATAAGTAAAAGTGTGTACAAGGGTGTACAAGGTTGTACAAGTGTGTACAAGGTTGTACAATTGTGTACAAGGCTGTACAAGTGTGTACAAGGTTGTACAATTATGTACAAGGCTGTACAAGTGTGTACAAGATTGTACAAGTGTGTACAAGGTTGTACAAGTGTGTACAAGGATGTACAAGTTTGTACAAGGGTGTACAAGTGTGTACGTTGTGTAAAAGTTTGTACAAGGGTGTACAAGGTTGTACAAGTGTGTACAAGGTTGTACAATTGTGTACAAGGCTGTACAAGTGTGTACAAGGTTGTACAATTTTGTACAAGGCTGTACAAGTGTGTACAAGGTTGTACAAGTGTGTACAAGGCTGTACAATTGTATACAAGGTTGTACAAGTGTGTACAAGGTTGTACAAGTGTGTACAAGGTTGTACAATTGTGTACAAGGCTGTACAAGTGTGTACAAGGTTGTACAAGTGTGTACAAGGTTGTACAAGTGTGAACAAGGTTGTACAAGTGTGTACAAGGTTGTACAAGTGTGTACAAGGTTGTACAATTGTGTATCAGGTTGTACAAGTGTGTACAAGGTTGTACAAGTGTGTACAAGGGTGAACAATCGTGTACAAGGATGTACAAGTTTGTACAAGTTTGTACAAGTTTGTACAAGGTTGTACAAGTGTGTACAAGGATGTACAAGTTTGTACAAGGGTGCACAAGTGTGTACAAGGGTGTACAATCGTGTACAAGCTTGTACAAGTGTGTACAAGGGTGTACAGGTTTTTACAAGGTTGTACAAGGTTGTACAAGTGTGTACAAGGGTGTACAAATGTGTACAAGGATGTAAAAGTTTGTACAAGTGTGTACAAGTTTGTACAAGGTTGTACAAGTGTGTACAAGGTTTTACAATTGTGTACAAGGTTGTACAAGTTTGTACAAGGGAGTACAAGTTTGTACAAGATTGTACAAGTGTGTACTGGGTTGTACAAGTGTGTACAAGATTGTATAAGTTTGTACAAGGTTGTACAAGTGTGTACAAGGGTGTACAAGTGTGTACAAATGTGTACAAGTTTTACAAGGTTGTACAAGTGTGTACAAGGTTGTACAAGTTGTGTACAAGGTTGTACATGTGTGTACAAGGGTGTACAAGTTTTTACAAGGCTCTACAAGTGTGTACAAGGTTGTACAAGGCTGTACAAGTGTGTACAAGGTTGTACAAGGTTGTACAAGTGTGTACAAAGGTGTACAAGTTTTTACGAGGATGTACAAGTGTGTACAAGGTTGTACAAGTGTGTACAAGGCTGTACAATTGTGTACAAGGTTGTACAAGTGTGTACAAGGTTGTACAAGTGTGTACAAGGTTGTACAATTGTGTACAAGGCTGTACAAGTGTGTACAAGGTTGTACAAGTGTGTACAAGGCTGTACAATTGTGTACAAGGTTGTACAAGTGTGTACAAGGTTGTACAAGTGTGTACAAGGTTGTACAATTGTGTACAAGGCTGTACAAGTGTGTTCAAGGTTGTACAAGTGTGTACAAGGTTGTGCAAGTGTGTACAAGGTTGTACAATTGTGTACAGGGTTGTACAATTGTGTACAAGGTTGTACAAGTGTGTACAAGGTTGTACAAGTGTGTACAAGGTTGTACAATTGTGTACAAGGTTGTACAAGTGTGTACAAGGTTGTACAAGTGTGTACAAGGTTGTACAAGTGTGTACAAGGTTGTACAAGTGTGTACAAGGTTGTACAAGTGTGTACAAGGTTGTACAAGTGTGTACAAGGTTGTACAAGTGTGTACAAGCTTGTACAAGTGTGTACAAGCTTGTACAAGTGTGTACAAGCTTGTACAAGTGTGTACAAGGGTGTACAAGTGTGTACAAGGTTGTACAAGTTTTTACAAGGTTGTACAAGTGTGTACAAGGGTGTAAAATCGTGTACAAGGATGTACAAGTTTGTACAAGTTTGTACAAGGTTGTACAAGTGTGTATAAGGATGTACAAGTTTGTACAAGGGTGTACAAGTGTGTACGATAAGTAAAAGTGTGTACAAGGGTGTACAAGGTTGTACAAGTGTGTACAAGGTTTTACAATTGTGTACAAGGCTGTACAAGTGTGGACAAGGCTGTACAAGTGTGTACAAGGCTGTACAAGTGTGTACAAGGTTGTACAAGTGTGTACAAGGTTGTACAAGTGTGTACAAGGTTGTACAAGTGTGTACAAGGTTGTACAAGTGTGTACAAGGTTGTACAAGTGTGTACAAGGTTGTACAAGTGTGTACAAGGTTGTACAAGTGTGTACAAGGTTGTACAAGTGTGTACAAGGTTGTACAAGTGTGTACAAGGTTGTACAAGTGTGTACAAGGTTGTACAAGTGTGTACAAGGTTGTACAAGTGTGTACAAGGGTGTAAAATCGTGTACAAGGATGTACAAGTTTGTACAAGGTTGTACAAGTGTGTACAAGGATGTACAAGTTTGTACAAGGGTGTACAAGTGTGTACGATAAGTAAAAGTGTGTACAAGGGTGTACAAGGTTGTACAAGTGTGTACAAGGTTGTACAATTGTGTACAAGGCTGTACAAGTGTGTACAAGGTTGTACAATTGTGTACAAGGCTGTACAAGTGTGTAAAAGGTTGTACAAGTGTGTACAAGTTTGTACAAGTGTGTACAAGGTTGTACAAGTGTGTACAAGGTTGTACAAGTGTGTACAAGGTTGTACAAGTGTGTACAAGGTTGTACAAGTGTGTACAAGGTTGTACAAGTGTGTACAAGGTTGTACAAGTGTGTACAAGCTTGTACAAGAGTGTACAAGCTTGTACAAGTGTGTACAAGGGTGTACAAGTGTGTACAAGGTTGTACAAGTTTTTACAAGGTTGTACAAGTGTGTACAAGGGTGTAAAATCGTGTACAAGGATGTACAAGTTTGTACAAGTTTGTACAAGGTTGTACAAGTGTGTACAAGGATGTACAAGTTTGTACAAGGGTGTACAAGTGTGTACGATAAGTAAAAGTGTGTACAAGGGTGTACAAGGTTGTACAAGTGTGTACAAGGTTTTACAATTGTGTACAAGGCTGTACAAGTGTGTACAAGGTTGTACAATTGTGTACAAGGCTGTACAAGTGTGTACAAGGTTGTACAAGTGTGTACAAGGTTGTACAAGTGTGTACAAGGTTGTACAAGTGTGTACAAGGTTGTACAAGTGTGTACAAGGTTGTACAAGTGTGTACAAGGTTGTACAAGTGTGTACAAGGTTGTACAAGTGTGTACAAGGTTGTACAAGTGTGTACAAGGTTGTACAAGTGTGTACATGGTTGTACAAGTGTGTACAAGCTTGTACAAGTGTGTACAAGGGTGTACAAGTGTGTACAAGGTTGTACAAGTTTTTACAAGGTTGTACAAGTGTGTACAAGGGTGTAAAATCGTGTACAAGGATGTACAAGGGTGTACAAGTGTGTACGATAAGTAAAAGTGTGTACAAGGGTGTACAAGGTTGTACAAGTGTGTACAAGGTTGTACAATTGTGTACAAGGCTGTACAAGTGTGTACAAGATTGTACAATTGTGTACAAGGCTGTACAAGTGTGTAAAAGGTTGTACAAGTGTGTACAAGGTTGTACAAGTGTGTACAAGGTTGTACAAGTGTGTACAAGGTTGTACAAGTGTGTACAAGGTTGTATAAGTGTGTACGAGGTTGTACAATTGTGTACGAGGTTGTACAAGTGTGTACAAGTATGTACAATTGTGTACAAGGCTGTACAAGTGTGTACAAGGTTGTACAAGGTTGTACAAGTGTGTACAAGGGTGTACAAGTTTTTACAAGGTTGTACAAGTGTGTACAAGGTTGTACAAGTGTGTACAAGGCTGTACAATTGTGTACAAGGTTGTACAAGTGTGTACAAGGTTGTACAAGTGTGTACAAGGTTGTACAATTGTGTACAAGGCTGTACAAGTGTGTACAAGGTTGTACAAGTGTGTACAAGGCTGTACAATTGTGTACAAGGTTGTACAAGTGTGTACAAGGTTGTACAAGTGTGTACAAGGTTGTACAATTGTGTACAAGACTGTACAAGTGTGTACAAAGTTGTGCAAGTGTAAACAAGGTTGTACAAGTGTGTACAAGGTTGTACAATTGTGTACAAGGTTGTACAAGTGTGTACAAGGTTGTACAAGTGTGTACAAGGTTGTACAAGTGTGTACAAGGTTGTACAAGTGTGTACAAGGGTGTACAATCGTGTACAAGGATGTACAAGTTTGTACAAGATTGTACAAGTGTGTACTGGGTTGTACAAGTGTGTACAAGATTGTATAAGTTTGTACAAGGTTGTACAAGTGTGTACAAGGGTGTACAAGTGTGTACAAATGTGTACAAGTGTGTACAGGGGTGTACAAGTTTGTACAAGGGTGTACAAGTTTTACAAGGTTGTACAAGTGTGTACAAGGTTGTACAAGTTGTGTACTGGGTTGTACAAGTGTGTACAAGATTGTATAAGTTTGTACAAGGTTGTACAAGTGTGTACAAGGGTGTACAAGTGTGTACAAATGTGTACAAGTGTGTACAGGGGTGTACAAGTTTGTACAAGGGTGTACAAGTTTTACAAGGTTGTACAAGTGTGTACAAGGTTGTACAAGTTGTGTACAAGGTTGTACATGTGTATACAAGGGTGTACAAGTGTGTACAAGGTTGTACAAGTGTGTACAAGCTTGTACAAGTGTGTACAAGGGTGTACAAGTGTGTACAAGGTTGTACAATTTTTTACAAGGTTGTACAAGGGTGTAAAATCGTGTACAAGGATGTACAAGTTTGTACAAGTTTGTACAAGGTTGTACAAGTGTGTACAAGGATGTACAAGTTTGTACAAGGGTGTACAAGTGTGTACGATAAGTAAAAGTGTGTACAAGGGTGTACAAGGTTGTACAAGTGTGTACAAGGTTGTACAATTGTGTACAAGGCTGTACAAGTGTGTACAAGGTTGTACAATTGTGTACAAGGCTGTACAAGTGTGTACAAGATTGTACAAGTGTGTACAAGGTTGTACAAGTGTGTACAAGGATGTACAAGTTTGTACAAGGGTGTACAAGTGTGTACGTTGTGTAAAAGTTTGTACAAGGGTGTACAAGGTTGTACAAGTGTGTACAAGGTTGTACAATTGTGTACAAGGCTGTACAAGTGTGTACAAGGTTGTACAATTTTGTACAAGGCTGTACAAGTGTGTACAAGGTTGTACAAGTGTGTACAAGGCTGTACAATTGTATACAAGGTTGTACAAGTGTGTACAAGGTTGTACAAGTGTGTACAAGGTTGTACAATTGTGTACAAGGCTGTACAAGTGTGTACAAGGTTGTACAAGTGTGTACAAGGTTGTACAAGTGTGAACAAGGTTGTACAAGTGTGTACAAGGTTGTACAAGTGTGTACAAGGTTGTACAATTGTGTATCAGGTTGTACAAGTGTGTACAAGGTTGTACAAGTGTGTACAAGGGTGAACAATCGTGTACAAGGATGTACAAGTTTGTACAAGTTTGTACAAGGTTGTACAAGTGTGTACAAGGATGTACAAGTTTGTACAAGGGTGCACAAGTGTGTACAAGGGTGTACAATCGTGTACAAGCTTGTACAAGTGTGTACAAGGGTGTACAGGTTTGTACAAGGTTGTACAAGGTTGTACAAGTGTGTACAAGGGTGTACAAATGTGTACAAGGATGTAAAAGTTTGTACAAGTGTGTACAAGTTTGTACAAGGTTGTACAAGTGTGTACAAGGTTTTACAATTGTGTACAAGGTTGTACAAGTTTGTACAAGGGAGTACAAGTTTGTACAAGATTGTACAAGTGTGTACTGGGTTGTACAAGTGTGTACAAGATTGTATAAGTTTGTACAAGGTTGTACAATTGTGTATCAGGTTGTACAAGTGTGTACAAGGTTGTACAAGTGTGTACAAGGGTGAACAATCGTGTACAAGGATGTACAAGTTTGTACAAGTTTGTACAAGGTTGTACAAGTTGTGTACAAGGTTGTACATGTGTGTACAAGGGTGTACAAGTTTTTACAAGGCTCTACAAGTGTGTACAAGGTTGTACAAGGCTGTACAAGTGTGTACAAGGTTGTACAAGGTTGTACAAGTGTGTACAAAGGTGTACAAGTTTTTACGAGGATGTACAAGTGTGTACAAGGTTGTACAAGTGTGTACAAGGCTGTACAATTGTGTACAAGGTTGTACAAGTGTGTACAAGGTTGTACAAGTGTGTACAAGGTTGTACAATTGTGTACAAGGCTGTACAAGTGTGTACAAGGTTGAACAAGTGTGTACAAGGCTGTACAATTGTGTACAAGGTTGTACAAGTGTGTACAAGGTTGTACAAGTGTGTACAAGGTTGTACAATTGTGTACAAGGCTGTACAAGTGTGTTCAAGGTTGTACAAGTGTGTACAAGGTTGTGCAAGTGTGTACAAGGTTGTACAATTGTGTACAAGGTTGTACAAGTGTGTACAAGGTTGTACAAGTGTGTACAAGGTTGTACAAGTGTGTACAAGGTTGTACAAGTGTGTACAAGGTTGTACAAGTGTGTACAAGGTTGTACAAGTGTGTACAAGGTTGTACAAGTGTGTACAAGGTTGTACAAGTGTGTACAAGGTTGTACAAGTGTGTACAAGGTTGTACAAGTGTGTACAAGCTTGTACAAGTGTGTACAAGCTTGTACAAGTGTGTACAAGCTTGTACAAGTGTGTACATGCTTGTACAAGTGTGTACAAGGGTGTACAAGTGTGTACAAGGTTGTACAAGTTTTTACAAGGTTGTACAAGTGTGTACAAGGGTGTAAAATCGTGTACAAGGATGTACAAGTTTGTACAAGTTTGTACAAGGTTGTACAAGTGTGTATAAGGATGTACAAGTTTGTACAAGGGTGTACAAGTGTGTACGATAAGTAAAAGTGTGTACAAGGGTGTACAAGGTTGTACAAGTGTGTACAAGGTTTTACAATTGTGTACAAGGCTGTACAAGTGTGGACAAGGCTGTACAAGTGTGTACAAGGCTGTACAAGTGTGTACAAGGTTGTACAAGTGTGTACAAGGTTGTACAAGTGTGTACAAGGTTGTACAAGTGTGTACAATGTTGTACAAGTGTGTACAAGGTTGTACAAGTGTGTACAAGGTTGTACAAGTGTGTACAAGGTTGTACAAGTGTGTACAAGGTTGTACAAGTGTGTACAAGGTTGTACAAGTGTGTACAAGGTTGTACAAGTGTGTACAAGGGTGTAAAATCGTGTACAAGGATGTACAAGTTTGTACAAGGTTGTACAAGTGTGTACAAGGATGTACAAGTTTGTACAAGGGTGTACAAGTGTGTACGATAAGTAAAAGTGTGTACAAGGGTGTACAAGGTTGTACAAGTGTGTACAAGGTTGTACAATTGTGTACAAGGCTGTACAAGTGTGTACAAGGTTGTACAATTGTGTACAAGGCTGTACAAGTGTGTAAAAGGTTGTACAAGTGTGTACAAGTTTGTACAAGTGTGTACAAGGTTGTACAAGTGTGTACAAGGTTGTACAAGTGTGTACAAGGTTGTACAAGTGTGTACGAGGTTGTACAATTGTGTACAAGGTTGTACAAGTGTGTACAAGGTTGTACAATTGTGTACAAGGCTGTACAAGTGTGTACAAGGTTGTACAAGGTTGTACAAGTGTGTACAAGGTTGTACAAGGTTGTACAAGTGTGTACAAGTTTTTACAAGGTTGTACAAGTGTGTACAAGGTTGTACAAGTGTGTACAAGGCTGTACAATTGTGTACAAGGTTGTACAAGTGTGTACAAGGTTGTACAAGTGTGTACAAGGTTGTACACACTTGTACAGCCTTGTACACAATTGTACAACCTTGTACACACTTGTACAACCTTGTACACCCTTGTACAAACTTTTACACATCGTACACACTTGTACACCCTTGTACAAACTTGTACATCCTTGTACACACTTGTACAACCTTGTACACACTTGTACAATCTTGTACACACTTGTACAATCTTGTACACACTTGTACAGCCTTGTACACAATTGTACAACCTTGTACACAATTGTACAACCTTGTACACACTTGTACAGCCTTGTACACAATTGTACAACCTTGTATACACTTGTACAACCTTGTACACCCTTGTACACACTTTTACTTATCGTACACACTTGTACACCCTTGTACAAACTTGTACATCCTTGTACACACTTGTACAACCTTGTACAAACTTGTACAAACTTGTACATCCTTGTACACGATTTTACACCCTTGTACACACTTGTACAACCTTGTAAAAACTTGTACAACCTTGTACACACTTGTACACCCTTGTACACACTTGTACAAGCTTGTACACACTTGTACAACCTTGTACACACTTGTACAACCTTGTACACACATGTACAACCTTGTACACAACTTGTACAACCTTGTACACACTTGTACAACCTTGTAAAACTTGTACACCCTTGTACAAACTTGTACACCCCTGTACACACTTGTACACATTTGTACACACTTGTACACCCTTGTACACACTTGTACAACCTTGTACAAACTTATACAATCTTGTACAAACTTGTACAACCCAGTACACAACTTGTACAACCTTGTACACACTTGTACAACCTTGTAAAACTTGTACACCCTTGTACAAACTTGTACACCCCTGTACACACTTGTACACATTTGTACACACTTGTACACCCTTGTACACACTTGTACAACCTTGTACAAACTTATACAATCTTGTACACACTTGTACAACCCAGTACACACTTGTAAAATCTTGTACAAACTTGTACATCATTGTACACGATTGTACACCCTTGTACACACTTGTACAACCTTGTACACACTTGTACAACCTTGTACACAATTGTACAACCTTGTACACACTTGTACAACCTTGTACACACTTGCACAACTTTGTACACACTTGTACATTCTTGTACACAATTGTACAACCTTGTACACACTTGTACAACCTTGTATACACTTGTACAACCTTGTACACAATTGTACAGCCTTGTACACACTTGTACAACCTTGTACACACTTGTACAGCCTTGTACACAATTGTACAACCTTGTACACACTTGTACAACCTTGTACACACTTGTACAACCTTGTACACAATTGTACAGCCTTGTACACACTTGTACAACCTTGTACACACTTGTACAACCTTGTAAAAACTTGTACACCCTTGTACACACTTGTACAACCTTGTACAACCTTGTACACACTTGTACAGCCTTGTACACAATTGTACAACCTTGTACACACTTGTACAACCTTGTACACAATTGTACAACCTCGTACACACTTGTACAACCTTGTACACACTTGTACAACCTTGTACACACTTGTACAACCTTGTACACACTTGTACAACCTTGTACACACTTGTACAACCTTGTACACACTTGTACAACCTTGTACACACTTGTACAACCTTGTACACACTTGTACAGCCTTGTACACAATTGTACAACCTTGTACACACTTGTACAGCCTTGTACACAATTGTAAAACCTTGTACACACTTGTACAACCTTGTACACCCTTGTACACACTTTTACTTATCGTACACACTTGTACACCCTTGTACAAACTTGTACATCCTTATACACACTTGTACAACCTTGTACAAACTTGTACAAACTTGTACATCCTTGTACACGATTTTACACCCTTGTACACACTTGTACAACCTTGTAAAAACTTGTACAACCTTGTACACACTTGTACAAGCTTGTACACACTTGTACAAGCTTGTACACACTTGTACAAGCTTGTACACACTTGTACAAGCTTGTACACACTTGTACAACCTTGTACACACTTGTACAAGCTTGTACACACTTGTACAACCTTGTACACACTTGTACAACCTTGTACACACTTGTACAACCTTGTACACACTTGTACAACCTTGTACACACTTGTACAACCTTGTACACACTTGTACAACCTTGTACACACTTGTACAACCTTGTACACACTTGTACAACCTTGTACACACTTGTACAGCCTTGTACACAATTGTACAACCTTGTACACACTTGTACAACCTTGTACACACTTGTACAACCTTGTACACAATTGTACAGCCTTGTACACACTTGTACAACCTTGTACACACTTGTACATCCTCGTAAAAACTTGTACACCTTTGTACACACTTGTACAACCTTGTACAACCTTGTACACACTTGTACAGCCTTGTACAACCTTGTACACACTTGTAGAGCCTTGTAAAAACTTGTACACCCTTGTACACACATGTACAACCTTGTACACAACTTGTACAACCTTGTACACACTTGTACAACCTTGTAAAACTTGTACACATTTGTACACACTTGTACACCCTTGTACACAATTGTACAACCTTGTACAAACTTATACAATCTTGTACACACTTGTACAACCCAGTACACACTTGTACAATCTTGTACAAACTTGTACTCTCTTGTACAAACTTTTACAACCTTGTACACACTTGTAAAACCTTGTACACACTTGTACAACCTTGTACAAACTTGTACACACTTGTACAAACTTTTACATCCTTGTACACATTTGTACACCCTTGTACACACTTGTACAACCTTGTACAACCTTGTACAAACCTGTACACCCTTGTACAAACTTGTACAAGCTTGTACACGATTGTACACCCTTGTACACACTTGTGCACCCTTGTACAAACTTGTACATCCTTGTACACACTTGTACAACCTTGTACAAACTTGTACAAACTTGTACATCCTTGTACACGATTGTTCACCCTTGTACACACTTGTACAACCTTGTACACACTTGTACAACCTGATACACAATTGTACACACTTGTACAACCTTGTACACACTTGTACAACCTTGTACACACTTGTACAACCTTGTACACACTTGTACAACCTTGTACACACTTGTACAGCCTTGTACACAATTGTACAACCTTGTACACACTTGTACAACCTTGTACACACTTGTACAACCTTGTACACAATTGTACAGCCTTGTACACACTTGTACAACCTTGTACACACTTGTACAGCCTTGTACAAAATTGTACAACCTTGTACACACTTGTACAGCCTTGTACACAATTGTACAACCTTGTACACACTTGTACAACCTTGTACACCCTTGTACAAACTTTTACACATCGTACATACTTGTACACCCTTGTACAAACTTGTACATCCTTGTACACACTTGTACAACCTTGTACACACTTGTACAATCTTGTACACACTTGTACAGCCTTGTACACAATTGTACAACCTTGTACACACTTGTACAGCCTTGTACACAATTGTACAACCTTGTACACACTTGTACAACCTTGTACACCCTTGTACACACTTTTACTTATCGTACACACTTGTACACCCTTGTACAAACTTGTACATCCTTGTACACACTTGTACAACCTTGTACAAACTTGTACAAACTTGTACATCCTTGTACAGAATTTTACACCCTTGTACACACTTGTACAACCTTGTAAAAACTTGTACAACCTTGTACACACTTGTACACCCTTGTACACACTTGTACAAGCTTGTACACACTTGTACAACCTTGTACACACTTGTACACCCTTGTACACACATGTACAACCTTGTACACAACTTGTACAACCTTGTACACACTTGTACAACCTTGTAAAACTTGTACACCCTTGTACAAACTTGTACACCCCTGTACACACTTGTACACATTTGTACACACTTGTACACCCTTGTACACACTTGTACAACCTTGTACAAACTTATACAATCTTGTACACACTTGTACAACCCAGTACACAACTTGTACAACCTTGTACACACTTGTACAACCTTGTAAAACTTGTACACCCTTGTACAAACTTGTACACCCCTGTACACACTTGTACACATTTGTACACACTTGTACACCCTTGTACACAATTGTACAACCTTGTACAAACTTATACAATCTTGTACACACTTGTACAACCCAGTACACACTTGTACAATCTTGTACAAACTTGTACATCCTTGTACACGATTGTACACCCTTGTACACACTTGTACAACCTTGTAGACACTTGTACAACCTTGTACACAATTGTACAACCTTGTACACACTTGTACAACCTTGTTTACACTTGCACAACTTTGTACACACTTGTACAGTCTTGTACACAATTGTACAACCTTGTACACACTTGTACAACCTTGTACACACTTGTACAATCTTGTACACAATTGTACAGCCTTGTACACACTTGTACAACCTTGTACACACTTGTACAGCCTTGAACACAATTGTACAACCTTGTACACACTTGTACAACCTTGTACACACTTGTACAACCTTGTACACAATTGTACAGCCTTGTACACACTTGTACAACCTTGTACACACTTGTACAACCTTGTACACACTTGTACAACCTTTTACACAATTGTACAACCTTGTACACACTTGTACAACCTTGTACACACTTGTACAACCTTGTACACACTTGTACAACCTTGTACACACTTGTACAGCCTTGTACACAATTGTACAACCTTGTACACACTTGTACAGCCTTGTACACAATTGTACAACCTTGTACACACTTGTACAAGGTTGTACACACTTGTACAACCTTGTACACACTTGTACAACCTTGTACACACTTGTACAACCTTGTACACACTTGTACAACCTTGTACACACTTGTACAACCTTGTACACACTTGTACAACCTTGTACACACTTGTACAACCTTGTACACACTTGTACAACCTTGTACACACTTGTACAACCTTGTACACACTTGTACAACCTTTTACACAATTGTACAACCTTGTACACACTTGTACAACCTTGTACACACTTGTACAACCTTGTACACACTTGTACAACCTTGTACACACTTGTACAGCCTTGTACACAATTGTACAACCTTGTACACACTTGTACAGCCTTGTACACAATTGTAAAACCTTGTACACACTTGTACAACCTTGTACACCCTTGTACACACTTTTACTTATCGTACACACTTGTACACCCTTGTACAAACTTGTACATCCTTATACACACTTGTACAACCTTGTACAAACTTGTACAAACTTGTACATCCTTGTACACGATTTTACACCCTTGTACACACTTGTACAACCTTGTAAAAACTTGTACAACCTTGTACACACTTGTACACCCTTGTACACACTTGTACAAGCTTGTACACACTTGTACAACCTTGTACACACTTGTACAACCTTGTAAAAACTTGTACAAGCTTGTACACACTTGTACAACCTTGTACACACTTGTACAACCTTGTACACACTTGTACAACCTTGTACACATTTGTACAACCTTGTACACACTTGTACAACCTTGTACACACTTGTACAACCTTGTACACACTTGTACAACCTTGTAAAACTTGTTTTTACAAGGCTCTACAAGTGTGTACAAGGTTGTACAAGGCTGTACAAGTGTGTACAAGGTTGTACAAGGTTGTACAAGTGTGTACAAAGGTGTACAAGTTTTTACGAGGATGTACAAGTGTGTACAAGGTTGTACAAGTGTGTACAAGGCTGTACAATTGTGTACAAGGTTGTACAAGTGTGTACAAGGTTGTACAAGTGTGTACAAGGTTGTACAATTGTGTACAAGGTTGTACAATTGTGTACAAGGCTGTACAAGTGTGTACAAGGTTGTACAAGTGTGTACAAGGCTGTACAATTGTGTACAAGGTTGTACAAGTGTGTACAAGGTTGTACAAGTGTGTACAAGGTTGTACAATTGTGTACAAGGCTGTACAAGTGTGTTCAAGGTTGTACAAGTGTGTACAAGGTTGTACAAGTGTGCACAAGGTTGTACAATTGTGTACAAGGTTGTACAAGTGTGTACAAGGTTGTACAAGTGTGTACAAGGTTGTACAATTGTGTACAAGGTTGTACAAGTGTGTACAAGGTTGTACAAGTGTGTACAAGGTTGTACAAGTGTGTACAAGGTTGTACAAGTGTGTACAAGATTGTACAAGTGTGTACAAGGTTGTACAAGTGTGTACAAGGTTGTACAAGTGTGTACAAGGTTGTACAAGTGTGTACAAGGTTGTTCAAGTGTGTACAAGGTTGTACAAGTGTGTACAAGGTTGTACAAGTGTGTACAAGCTTGTACAAGTGTGTACAAGCTTGTAAAAGTGTGTACAAGCTTGTACAAGTGTGTACAAGGGTGTACAAGTGTGTACAAGGTTGTACAAGTTTTTACAAGGTTGTACAAGTGTGTACAAGGGTGTAAAATCGTGTACAAGGATGTACAAGTATGTACAAGTTTGTACAAGGTTGTACAAGTGTGTATAAGGAGGTACAAGTTTGTACAAGGGTGTACAAGTGTGTACGATAAGTAAAAGTGTGTACAAGGGTGTACAAGGTTGTACAAGTGTGTACAAGGTTTTACAATTGTGTACAAGGCTGTACAAGTGTGTACAAGGTTGTAAAATTGTGTACAAGGCTGTACAAGTGTGTACAAGGTTGTACAAGTGTGTACAAGGTTGTACAAGTGTGTACAAGGTTGTACAAGTGTGTACAAGGTTGTACAAGTGTGTACAAGGTTGTACAAGTGTGTACAAGGTTGTACAATTGTGTAAAAGGTTGTACAAGTGTGTACAAGGTTGTACAAGTGTGTACAAGGTTGTACAAGTGTGTACAAGGTTGTACAAGTGTGTACAAGGTTGTACAAGTGTGTACAAGGTTGTACAAGTGTGTACAAGGTTGTACAAGTGTGTACAAGGTTGTACAAGTGTGTACAAGCTTGTACAAGTGTGTACAAGCTTGTACAAGTGTGTACAAGGGTGTACAAGTGTGTACAAGGTTGTACAAGTTTTTACAAGGTTGTACAAGTGTGTACAAGGGTGTAAAATCGTGTACAAGGATGTACAAGTTTGTACAAGTTTGTACAAGGTTGTACAAGTGTGTACAAGGATGTACAAGTTTGTACAAGGGTGTACAAGTGTGTACGATAAGTAAAAGTGTGTACAAGGGTGTACAAGGTTGTACAAGTGTGTACAAGGTTTTACAATTGTGTACAAGGCTGTACAAGTGTGTACAAGGTTGTACAATTGTGTACAAGGCTGTACAAGTGTGTACAAGGTTGTACAAGTGTGTACAAGGTTGTACAAGTGTGTACAAGGTTGTACAAGTGTGTACAAGGTTGTACAAGTGTGTACAAGGTTGTACAAGTGTGTACAAGGTTGTACAAGTGTGTACAAGGTTGTACAAGTGTGTACAAGGTTGTACAAGTGTGTACAAGGTTGTACAAGTGTGTACAAGGTTGTACAAGTGTGTACATGGTTGTACAAGTGTGTACAAGCTTGTACAAGTGTGTACAAGGGTGTACAAGTGTGTACAAGGTTGTACAAGTTTTTACAAGGTTGTACAAGTGTGTACAAGGGTGTAAAATCGTGTACAAGGATGTACAAGGGTGTACAAGTGTGTACGATAAGTAAAAGTGTGTACAAGGGTGTACAAGGTTGTACAAGTGTGTACAAGGTTGTACAATTGTGTACAAGGCTGTACAAGTGTGTACAAGATTGTACAATTGTGTACAAGGCTGTACAAGTGTGTAAAAGGTTGTACAAGTGTGTACAAGGTTGTACAAGTGTGTACAAGGTTGTACAAGTGTGTACAAGGTTGTACAAGTGTGTACAAGGTTGTATAAGTGTGTACGAGGTTGTACAATTGTGTACGAGGTTGTACAAGTGTGTACAAGTATGTACAATTGTGTACAAGGCTGTACAAGTGTGTACAAGGTTGTACAAGGTTGTACAAGTGTGTACAAGGGTGTACAAGTTTTTACAAGGTTGTACAAGTGTGTACAAGGTTGTACAAGTGTGTACAAGGCTGTACAATTGTGTACAAGGTTGTACAATGTGTACAAGGTTGTACAATGTGTACAAGGTTGTACAATTGTGTACAAGGCTGTACAAGTGTGTACAAGGTTGTACAAGTGTGTACAAGGCTGTACAATTGTGTACAAGGTTGTACAAGTGTGTACAAGGTTGTACAAGTGTGTACAAGGTTGTACAATTGTGTACAAGACTGTACAAGTGTGTACAAAGTTGTGCAAGTGTAAACAAGGTTGTACAAGTGTGTACAAGGTTGTACAATTGTGTACAAGGTTGTACAAGTGTGTACAAGGTTGTACAAGTGTGTACAAGGGTGTACAATCGTGTACAAGGATGTACAAGTTTGTACAAGATTGTACAAGTGTGTACTGGGTTGTACAAGTGTGTACAAGATTGTATAAGTTTGTACAAGGTTGTACAAGTGTGTACAAGGGTGTACAAGTGTGTACAAATGTGTACAAGTGTGTACAGGGGTGTACAAGTTTGTACAAGGGTGTACAAGTTTTACAAGGTTGTACAAGTGTGTACAAGGTTGTACAAGTTGTGTACTGGGTTGTACAAGTGTGTACAAGATTGTATAAGTTTGTACAAGGTTGTACAAGTGTGTACAAGGGTGTACAAGTGTGTACAAATGTGTACAAGTGTGTACAGGGGTGTACAAGTTTGTACAAGGGTGTACAAGTTTTACAAGGTTGTACAAGTGTGTACAAGGTTGTACAAGTTGTGTACAAGGTTGTACATGTGTATACAAGGGTGTACAAGTGTGTACAAGGTTGTACAAGTGTGTACAAGCTTGTACAAGTGTGTACAAGGGTGTACAAGTGTGTACAAGGTTGTACAAGTTTTTACAAGGTTGTACAAGGGTGTAAAATCGTGTACAAGGATGTACAAGTTTGTACAAGTTTGTACAAGGTTGTACAAGTGTGTACAAGGATGTACAAGTTTGTACAAGGGTGTACAAGTGTGTACGATAAGTAAAAGTGTGTACAAGGGTGTACAAGGTTGTACAAGTGTGTACAAGGTTGTACAATTGTGTACAAGGCTGTACAAGTGTGTACAAGGTTGTACAATTGTGTACAAGGCTGTACAAGTGTGTACAAGATTGTACAAGTGTGTACAAGGTTGTACAAGTGTGTACAAGGATGTACAAGTTTGTACAAGGGTGTACAAGTGTGTACGTTGTGTAAAAGTTTGTACAAGGGTGTACAAGGTTGTACAAGTGTGTACAAGGTTGTACAATTGTGTACAAGGCTGTACAAGTGTGTACAAGGTTGTACAATTTTGTACAAGGCTGTACAAGTGTGTACAAGGTTGTACAAGTGTGTACAAGGCTGTACAATTGTATACAAGGTTGTACAAGTGTGTACAAGGTTGTACAAGTGTGTACAAGGTTGTACAATTGTGTACAAGGCTGTACAAGTGTGTACAAGGTTGTACAAGTGTGTACAAGGTTGTACAAGTGTGAACAAGGTTGTACAAGTGTGTACAAGGTTGTACAAGTGTGTACAAGGATGTACAAGTTTGTACAAGGGTGCACAAGTGTGTACAAGGGTGTACAATCGTGTACAAGCTTGTACAAGTGTGTACAAGGGTGTACAGGTTTGTACAAGGTTGTACAAGGTTGTACAAGTGTGTACAAGGGTGTACAAATGTGTACAAGGATGTAAAAGTTTGTACAAGTGTGTACAAGTTTGTACAAGGTTGTACAAGTGTGTACAAGGTTTTACAATTGTGTACAAGGTTGTACAAGTTTGTACAAGGGAGTACAAGTTTGTACAAGATTGTACAAGTGTGTACTGGGTTGTACAAGTGTGTACAAGATTGTATAAGTTTGTACAAGGTTGTACAAGTGTGTACAAGGTTGTACAAGTGTGTACAAGGTTGTACAATTGTGTACAAGGTTGTACAAGTGTGTACAAGGTTGTACAATAGTGTACAAGGTTGTACAAGTGTGTACAAGGTTGTACAAGTGTGTACAAGGTTGTACAAGTGTGTACAAGGTTGTACAAGTGTGTACAAGGTTGTTCAAGTGTGTACAAGGTTGTACAAGTGTGTACAAGGTTGTACAAGTGTGTACAAGCTTGTACAAGTGTGTACAAGCTTGTAAAAGTGTGTACAAGCTTGTACAAGTGTGTACAAGGGTGTACAAGTGTGTACAAGGTTGTACAAGTTTTTACAAGGTTGTACAAGTGTGTACAAGGGTGTAAAATCGTGTACAAGGATGTACAAGTATGTACAAGTTTGTACAAGGTTGTACAAGTGTGTATAAGGAGGTACAAGTTTGTACAAGGGTGTACAAGTGTGTACGATAAGTAAAAGTGTGTACAAGGGTGTACAAGGTTGTACAAGTGTGTACAAGGTTTTACAATTGTGTACAAGGCTGTACAAGTGTGTACAAGGTTGTAAAATTGTGTACAAGGCTGTACAAGTGTGTACAAGGTTGTACAAGTGTGTACAAGGTTGTACAAGTGTGTACAAGGTTGTACAAGTGTGTACAAGGTTGTACAAGTGTGTACAAGGTTGTACAATTGTGTAAAAGGTTGTACAAGTGTGTACAAGGTTGTACAAGTGTGTACAAGGTTGTACAAGTGTGTACAAGGTTGTACAAGTGTGTACAAGGTTGTACAAGTGTGTACAAGGTTGTACAAGTGTGTACAAGGTTGTACAAGTGTGTACAAGGTTGTACAAGTGTGTACAAGGTTGTACAAGTGTGTACAAGCTTGTACAAGTGTGTACAAGCTTGTACAAGTGTGTACAAGGGTGTACAAGTGTGTACAAGGTTGTACAAGTTTTTACAAGGTTGTACAAGTGTGTACAAGGGTGTTAAATCGTGTACAAGGATGTACAAGTTTGTACAAGTTTGTACAAGGTTGTACAAGTGTGTACAAGGATGTACAAGTTTGTACAAGGGTGTACAAGTGTGTACGATAAGTAAAAGTGTGTACAAGGGTGTACAAGGTTGTACAAGTGTGTACAAGGTTTTACAATTGTGTACAAGGCTGTACAAGTGTGTACAAGGTTGTACAATTGTGTACAAGGCTGTACAAGTGTGTACAAGGTTGTACAAGTGTGTACAAGGTTGTACAAGTGTGTACAAGGTTGTACAAGTGTGTACAAGGTTGTACAAGTGTGTACAAGGTTGTACAAGTGTGTACAAGGTTGTACAAGTGTGTACAAGGTTGTACAAGTGTGTACAAGGTTGTACAAGTGTGTACAAGGTTGTACAAGTGTGTACAAGGTTGTACAAGTGTGTACATGGTTGTACAAGTGTGTACAAGCTTGTACAAGTGTGTACAAGGGTGTACAAGTGTGTACAAGGTTGTACAAGTTTTTACAAGGTTGTACAAGTGTGTACAAGGGTGTAAAATCGTGTACAAGGATGTACAAGGGTGTACAAGTGTGTACGATAAGTAAAAGTGTGTACAAGGGTGTACAAGGTTGTACAAGTGTGTACAAGGTTGTACAATTGTGTACAAGGCTGTACAAGTGTGTACAAGATTGTACAATTGTGTACAAGGCTGTACAAGTGTGTAAAAGGTTGTACAAGTGTGTACAAGGTTGTACAAGTGTGTACAAGTGTACCTTGTACACACTTGTACAACCTTGTACACACTTGTACAACCTTGTACACACTTGTACAACCTTGTACACAATTGTACAATCTTGTACACACTTGTACAGCCTTGTACACAATTGTACAACCTTGTACACACTTGTACAACCTTGTACACCCTTGTACACACTTTTACTTATCGTACACACTTTGTACAACTTCGTACAGGATGTACAAGTTTGTACAAGGTTGTACAAGTGTGTACAAGGATGTACAAGTTTGTACAAGGGTGTACAAGTGTGTACAAGGTTGTACAAGTGTGTACAAGGTTGTACAAGTGTGTACAAGCTTGTACAAGTGTGTACAAGCTTGTACAAGTGTGTACAAGCTTGTACAAGTGTGTACAAGCTTGTACAAGTGTGTACATGCTTGTACAAGTGTGTACAAGGGTGTACAAGTGTGTACAAGGTTGTACAAGTTTTTACAAGGTTGTACAAGTGTGTACAAGGGTGTAAAATCGTGTACAAGGATGTACAAGTTTGTACAAGTTTGTACAAGGTTGTACAAGTGTGTATAAGGATGTACAAGTTTGTACAAGGGTGTACAAGTGTGTACGATAAGTAAAAGTGTGTACAAGGGTGTACAAGGTTGTACAAGTGTGTACAAGGTTTTACAATTGTGTACAAGGCTGTACAAGTGTGGACAAGGCTGTACAAGTGTGTACAAGGCTGTACAAGTGTGTACAAGGTTGTACAAGTGTGTACAAGGTTGTACAAGTGTGTACAAGGTTGTACAAGTGTGTACAAGGTTGTACAAGTGTGTACAAGGTTGTACAAGTGTGTACAAGGTTGTACAAGTGTGTACAAGGTTGTACAAGTGTGTACAAGGTTGTACAAGTGTGTACAAGGTTGTACAAGTGTGTACAAGGTTGTACAAGTGTGTACAAGGTTGTACAAGTGTGTACAAGGTTGTACAAGTGTGTACAAGGGTGTAAAATCGTGTACAAGGATGTACAAGTTTGTACAAGGTTGTACAAGTGTGTACAAGGATGTACAAGTTTGTACAAGGGTGTACAAGTGTGTACGATAAGTAAAAGTGTGTACAAGGGTGTACAAGGTTGTACAAGTGTGTACAAGGTTGTACAATTGTGTACAAGGCTGTACAAGTGTGTACAAGGTTGTACAATTGTGTACAAGGCTGTACAAGTGTGTACAACCTTGTACACACTTGTACAACCTTGTACACACTTGTACAACCTTGTACACAATTGTACAGCCTTGTACACACTTGTACAACCTTGTACACACTTGTACAACCTTGTAAAAACTTGTACACACTTGTACAACCTTGTACAACCTTGTACACACTTGTACAACCTTGTACAACCTTGTACACACTTGTACAGCCTTGTACACAATTGTACAACCTTGTACACACTTGTACAACCTTGTACACAATTGTACAACCTCGTACACACTTGTACAACCTTGTACACACTTGTACAACCTTGTACACACTTGTACAACCTTGTACACACTTGTACAAACTTGTACACACTTGTACAACCTTTTACACACTTGTACAGCCTTGTACACAATTGTACAACCTTGTACACACTTGTACAGCCTTGTACACAATTGTACAACCTTGTACAAGTGTGTACAAGGGTGTAAAATCGTGTACAAGGATGTACAAGTTTGTACAAGTTTGTACAAGGTTGTACAAGTGTGTACAAGGATGTACAAGTTTGTACAAGGGTGTACAAGTGTGTACGATAAGTAAAAGTGTGTACAAGGGTGTACAAGGTTGTACAAGTGTGTACAAGGTTGTACAATTGTGTACAAGGCTGTACAAGTGTGTACAAGGTTGTACAATTGTGTACAAGGCTGTACAAGTGTGTAAAAGGTTGTACAAGTGTGTACAAGTTTGTACAAGTGTGTACAAGGTTGTACAAGTGTGTACAAGGTTGTACAAGTGTGTACAAGGTTGTACAAGTGTGTACAAGGTTGTACAAGTGTGTACAAGGTTGTACAAGTGTGTACAAGGTTGTACAAGTGTGTACAAGCTTGTACAAGTGTGTACAAGCTTGTACAAGTGTGTACAAGGGTGTACAAGTGTGTACAAGGTTGTACAAGTTTTTACAAGGTTGTACAAGTGTGTACAAGGGTGTAAAATCGTGTACAAGGATGTACAAGTTTGTACAAGTTTGTACAAGGTTGTACAAGTGTGTACAAGGATGTACAAGTTTGTACAAGGGTGTACAAGTGTGTACGATAAGTAAAAGTGTGTACAAGGGTGTACAAGGTTGTACAAGTGTGTACAAGGTTTTACAATTGTGTACAAGGCTGTACAAGTGTGTACAAGGTTGTACAATTGTGTACAAGGCTGTACAAGTGTGTACAAGGTTGTACAAGTGTGTACAAGGTTGTACAAGTGTGTACAAGGTTGTACAAGTGTGTACAAGGTTGTACAAGTGTGTACAAGGTTGTACAAGTGTGTACAAGGTTGTACAAGTGTGTACAAGGTTGTACAAGTGTGTACAAGGTTGTACAAGTGTGTACAAGGTTGTACAAGTGTGTACAAGGTTGTACAAGTGTGTACATGGTTGTACAAGTGTGTACAAGCTTGTACAAGTGTGTACAAGGGTGTACAAGTGTGTACAAGGTTGTACAAGTTTTTACAAGGTTGTACAAGTGTGTACAAGGGTGTAAAATCGTGTACAAGGATGTACAAGGGTGTACAAGTGTGTACGATAAGTAAAAGTGTGTACAAGGGTGTACAAGGTTGTACAAGTGTGTACAAGGTTGTACAATTGTGTACAAGGCTGTACAAGTGTGTACAAGATTGTACAATTGTGTACAAGGCTGTACAAGTGTGTAAAAGGTTGTACAAGTGTGTACAAGGTTGTACAAGTGTGTACAAGGTTGTACAAGTGTGTACAAGGTTGTACAAGTGTGTACAAGGTTGTATAAGTGTGTACGAGGTTGTACAATTGTGTACGAGGTTGTACAAGTGTGTACAAGTATGTACAATTGTGTACAAGGCTGTACAAGTGTGTACAAGGTTGTACAAGGTTGTACAAGTGTGTACAAGGGTGTACAAGTTTTTACAAGGTTGTACAAGTGTGTACAAGGTTGTACAAGTGTGTACAAGGCTGTACAATTGTGTACAAGGTTGTACAAGTGTGTACAAGGTTGTACAAGTGTGTACAAGGTTGTACAATTGTGTTCAAGGCTGTACAAGTGTGTACAAGGTTGTACAAGTGTGTACAAGGCTGTACAATTGTGTACAAGGTTGTACAAGTGTGTACAAGGTTGTACAAGTGTGTACAAGGTTGTACAATTGTGTACAAGACTGTACAAGTGTGTACAAAGTTGTGCAAGTGTAAACAAGGTTGTACAAGTGTGTACAAGGTTGTACAATTGTGTACAAGGTTGTACAAGTGTGTACAAGGTTGTACAAGTGTGTACAAGGTTGTACAAGTGTGTACAAGGGTGTACAATCGTGTACAAGGATGTACAAGTTTGTACAAGATTGTACAAGTGTGTACTGGGTTGTACAAGTGTGTACAAGATTGTATAAGTTTGTACAAGGTTGTACAAGTGTGTACAAGGGTGTACAAGTGTGTACAAATGTGTACAAGTGTGTACAGGGGTGTACAAGTTTGTACAAGGGTGTACAAGTTTTACAAGGTTGTACAAGTGTGTACAAGGTTGTACAAGTTGTGTACTGGGTTGTACAAGTGTGTACAAGATTGTATAAGTTTGTACAAGGTTGTACAAGTGTGTACAAGGGTGTACAAGTGTGTACAAATGTGTACAAGTGTGTACAGGGGTGTACAAGTTTGTACAAGGGTGTACAAGTTTTACAAGGTTGTACAAGTGTGTACAAGGTTGTACAAGTTGTGTACAAGGTTGTACATGTGTATACAAGGGTGTACAAGTGTGTACAAGGTTGTACAAGTGTGTACAAGCTTGTACAAGTGTGTACAAGGGTGTACAAGTGTGTACAAGGTTGTACAAGTTTTTACAAGGTTGTACAAGGGTGTAAAATCGTGTACAAGGATGTACAAGTTTGTACAAGTTTGTACAAGGTTGTACAAGTGTGTACAAGGATGTACAAGTTTGTACAAGGGTGTACAAGTGTGTACGATAAGTAAAAGTGTGTACAAGGGTGTACAAGGTTGTACAAGTGTGTACAAGGTTGTACAATTGTGTACAAGGCTGTACAAGTGTGTACAAGGTTGTACAATTGTGTACAAGGCTGTACAAGTGTGTACAAGATTGTACAAGTGTGTACAAGGTTGTACAAGTGTGTACAAGGATGTACAAGTTTGTACAAGGGTGTACAAGTGTGTACGTTGTGTAAAAGTTTGTACAAGGGTGTACAAGGTTGTACAAGTGTGTACAAGGTTGTACAATTGTGTACAAGGCTGTACAAGTGTGTACAAGGTTGTACAATTTTGTACAAGGCTGTACAAGTGTGTACAAGGTTGTACAAGTGTGTACAAGGCTGTACAATTGTATACAAGGTTGTACAAGTGTGTACAAGGTTGTACAAGTGTGTACAAGGTTGTACAATTGTGTACAAGGCTGTACAAGTGTGTACAAGGTTGTACAAGTGTGTACAAGGTTGTACAAGTGTGAACAAGGTTGTACAAGTGTGTACAAGGTTGTACAAGTGTGTACAAGGTTGTACAATTGTGTATCAGTTTGTACAAGTGTGTACAAGGTTGTACAAGTGTGTACAAGGGTGAACAATCGTGTACAAGGATGTACAAGTTTGTACAAGTTTGTACAAGGTTGTACAAGTGTGTACAAGGATGTACAAGTTTGTACAAGGGTGCACAAGTGTGTACAAGGGTGTACAATCGTGTACAAGCTTGTACAAGTGTGTACAAGGGTGTACAGGTTTGTACAAGGTTGTACAAGGTTGTACAAGTGTGTACAAGGGTGTACAAATGTGTACAAGGATGTAAAAGTTTGTACAAGTGTGTACAAGTTTGTACAAGGTTGTACAAGTGTGTACAAGGTTTTACAATTGTGTACAAGGTTGTACAAGTTTGTACAAGGGAGTACAAGTTTGTACAAGATTGTACAAGTGTGTACTGGGTTGTACAAGTGTGTACAAGATTGTATAAGTTTGTACAAGGTTGTACAAGTGTGTACAAGGGTGTACAAGTGTGTACAAATATGTACAAGTTTTACAAGGTTGTACAAGTGTGTACAAGGTTGTACAAGTTGTGTACAAGGTTGTACATGTGTGTACAAGGGTGTACAAGTTTTTACAAGGCTCTACAAGTGTGTACAAGGTTGTACAAGGCTGTACAAGTGTGTACAAGGTTGTACAAGGTTGTACAAGTGTGTACAAAGGTGTACAAGTTTTTACGAGGATGTACAAGTGTGTACAAGGTTGTACAAGTGTGTACAAGGCTGTACAATTGTGTACAAGGTTGTACAAGTGTGTACAAGGTTGTACAAGTGTGTACAAGGTTGTACAATTGTGTACAAGGCTGTACAAGTGTGTACAAGGTTGAACAAGTGTGTACAAGGCTGTACAATTGTGTACAAGGTTGTACAAGTGTGTACAAGGTTGTACAAGTGTGTACAAGGTTGTACAATTGTGTACAAGGCTGTACAAGTGTGTTCAAGGTTGTACAAGTGTGTACAAGGTTGTGCAAGTGTGTACAAGGTTGTACAATTGTGTACAAGGTTGTACAAGTGTGTACAAGGTTGTACAAGTGTGTACAAGGTTGTACAAGTGTGTACAAGGTTGTACAAGTGTGTACAAGGTTGTACAAGTGTGTACAAGGTTGTACAAGTGTGTACAAGGTTGTACAAGTGTGTACAAGGTTGTACAAGTGTGTACAAGGTTGTACAAGTGTGTACAAGCTTGTACAAGTGTGTACAAGCTTGTACAAGTGTGTACAAGCTTGTACAAGTGTGTACAAGCTTGTACAAGTGTGTACATGCTTGTACAAGTGTGTACAAGGGTGTACAAGTGTGTACAAGGTTGTACAAGTTTTTACAAGGTTGTACAAGTGTGTACAAGGGTGTAAAATCGTGTACAAGGATGTACAAGTTTGTACAAGTTTGTACAAGGTTGTACAAGTGTGTATAAGGATGTACAAGTTTGTACAAGGGTGTACAAGTGTGTACGATAAGTAAAAGTGTGTACAAGGGTGTACAAGGTTGTACAAGTGTGTACAAGGTTTTACAATTGTGTACAAGGCTGTACAAGTGTGGACAAGGCTGTACAAGTGTGTACAAGGCTGTACAAGTGTGTACAAGGTTGTACAAGTGTGTACAAGGTTGTACAAGTGTGTACAAGGTTGTACAAGTGTGTACAAGGTTGTACAAGTGTGTACAAGGTTGTACAAGTGTGTACAAGGTTGTACAAGTGTGTACAAGGTTGTACAAGTGTGTACAAGGTTGTACAAGTGTGTACAAGGTTGTACAAGTGTGTACAAGGTTGTACAAGTGTGTACAAGGTTGTACAAGTGTGTACAAGGTTGTACAAGTGTGTACAAGGGTGTAAAATCGTGTACAAGGATGTACAAGTTTGTACAAGGTTGTACAAGTGTGTACAAGGATGTACAAGTTTGTACAAGGGTGTACAAGTGTGTACGATAAGTAAAAGTGTGTACAAGGGTGTACAAGGTTGTACAAGTGTGTACAAGGTTGTACAATTGTGTACAAGGCTGTACAAGTGTGTACAAGGTTGTACAATTGTGTACAAGGCTGTACAAGTGTGTAAAAGGTTGTACAAGTGTGTACAAGTTTGTACAAGTGTGTACAAGGTTGTACAAGTGTGTACAAGGTTGTACAAGTGTGTACAAGGTTGTACAAGTGTGTACGAGGTTGTACAATTGTGTACAAGGTTGTACAAGTGTGTACAAGGTTGTACAATTGTGTACAAGGCTGTACAAGTGTGTACAAGGTTGTACAAGGTTGTACAAGTGTGTACAAGGTTGTACAAGGTTGTACAAGTGTGTACAAGTTTTTACAAGGTTGTACAAGTGTGTACAAGGTTGTACAAGTGTGTACAAGGCTGTACAATTGTGTACAAGGTTGTACAAGTGTGTACAAGGTTGTACAAGTGTGTACAAGGTTGTACACACTTGTACAGCCTTGTACACAATTGTACAACCTTGTACACACTTGTACAACCTTGTACACCCTTGTACAAACTTTTACACATCGTACACACTTGTACACCCTTGTACAAACTTGTACATCCTTGTACACACTTGTACAACCTTGTACACACTTGTACAATCTTGTACACACTTGTACAATCTTGTACACACTTGTACAGCCTTGTACACAATTGTACAACCTTGTACACACTTGTACAGCCTTGTACACAATTGTACAACCTTGTATACACTTGTACAACCTTGTACACCCTTGTACACACTTTTACTTATCGTACACACTTGTACACCCTTGTACAAACTTGTACATCCTTGTACACACTTGTACAACCTTGTACAAACTTGTACAAACTTGTACATCCTTGTACACGATTTTACACCCTTGTACACACTTGTACAACCTTGTAAAAACTTGTACAACCTTGTACACACTTGTACACCCTTGTACACACTTGTACAAGCTTGTACACACTTGTACAACCTTGTACACACTTGTACAACCTTGTACACACATGTACAACCTTGTACACAACTTGTACAACCTTGTACACACTTGTACAACCTTGTAAAACTTGTACACCCTTGTACAAACTTGTACACCCCTGTACACACTTGTACACATTTGTACACACTTGTACACCCTTGTACACACTTGTACAACCTTGTACAAACTTATACAATCTTGTACAAACTTGTACAACCCAGTACACAACTTGTACAACCTTGTACACACTTGTACAACCTTGTAAAACTTGTACACCCTTGTACAAACTTGTACACCCCTGTACACACTTGTACACATTTGTACACACTTGTACACCCTTGTACACACTTGTACAACCTTGTACAAACTTATACAATCTTGTACACACTTGTACAACCCAGTACACACTTGTAAAATCTTGTACAAACTTGTACATCATTGTACACGATTGTACACCCTTGTACACACTTGTACAACCTTGTACACACTTGTACAACCTTGTACACAATTGTACAACCTTGTACACACTTGTACAACCTTGTACACACTTGCACAACTTTGTACACACTTGTACATTCTTGTACACAATTGTACAACCTTGTACACACTTGTACAACCTTGTATACACTTGTACAACCTTGTACACAATTGTACAGCCTTGTACACACTTGTACAACCTTGTACACACTTGTACAGCCTTGTACACAATTGTACAACCTTGTACACACTTGTACAACCTTGTACACACTTGTACAACCTTGTACACAATTGTACAGCCTTGTACACACTTGTACAACCTTGTACACACTTGTACAACCTTGTAAAAACTTGTACACCCTTGTACACACTTGTACAACCTTGTACAACCTTGTACACACTTGTACAGCCTTGTACACAATTGTACAACCTTGTACACACTTGTACAACCTTGTACACAATTGTACAACCTCGTACACACTTGTACAACCTTGTACACACTTGTACAACCTTGTACACACTTGTACAACCTTGTACACACTTGTACAACCTTGTACACACTTGTACAACCTTGTACACACTTGTACAACCTTGTACACACTTGTACAACCTTGTACACACTTGTACAGCCTTGTACACAATTGTACAACCTTGTACACACTTGTACAGCCTTGTACACAATTGTAAAACCTTGTACACACTTGTACAACCTTGTACACCCTTGTACACACTTTTACTTATCGTACACACTTGTACACCCTTGTACAAACTTGTACATCCTTATACACACTTGTACAACCTTGTACAAACTTGTACAAACTTGTACATCCTTGTACACGATTTTACACCCTTGTACACACTTGTACAACCTTGTAAAAACTTGTACAACCTTGTACACACTTGTACAAGCTTGTACACACTTGTACAAGCTTGTACACACTTGTACAACCTTGTACACACTTGTACAACCTTGTACACACTTGTACAACCTTGTACACACTTGTACAACCTTGTACACACTTGTACAACCTTGTACACACTTGTACAACCTTGTACACACTTGTACAACCTTGTACACACTTGTACAACCTTGTACACACTTGTACAACCTTGTACACACTTGTACAACCTTGTACACACTTGTACAACCTTGTACACAATTGTACAACCTTGTACACAATTGTACAACCTTGTACACACTTGTACAACCTTGTACACACTTGTACAACCTTGAACACACTTGTACAGCCTTGTACACAATTGTACAACCTTGTACACACTTGTACAACCTTGTACACACTTGTACAACCTTGTACACACTTGTACAAGCTTGTACACACTTGTACAAGCTTGTACACACTTGTACAACCTTGTACACACTTGTACAACCTTGTACACACTTGTACAACCTTGTACACACTTGTACAACCTTGTACACACTTGTACAACCTTGTACACACTTGTACAACCTTGTACACACTTGTACAACCTTGTACACACTTGTACAACCTTGTACACAATTGTACAACCTTGTACACAATTGTACAACCTTGTACACACTTGTACAACCTTGTACACACTTGTACAACCTTGAACACACTTGTACAGCCTTGTACACAATTGTACAACCTTGTACACACTTGTACAACCTTGTACACACTTGTACAACCTTGTACACAATTGTACAGCCTTGTACACACTTGTACAACCTTGTACACACTTGTACAGCCTTGTACACAATTGTACAACCTTGTACACACTTGTACAACCTTGTACACACTTGTACAACCTTGTACACAATTGTACAGCCTTGTACACACTTGTACAACCTTGTACACACTTGTACATCCTCGTAAAAACTTGTACACCTTTGTACACACTTGTACAACCTTGTACAACCTTGTACACACTTGTACAGCCTTGTACAACCTTGTACACACTTGTAGAGCCTTGTAAAAACTTGTACACCCTTGTACACACATGTACAACCTTGTACACAACTTGTACAACCTTGTACACACTTGTACAACCTTGTAAAACTTGTACACATTTGTACACACTTGTACACCCTTGTACACAATTGTACAACCTTGTACAAACTTATACAATCTTGTACACACTTGTACAACCCAGTACACACTTGTACAATCTTGTACAAACTTGTACTCTCTTGTACAAACTTTACAACCTTGTACACACTTGTAAAACCTTGTACACACTTGTACAACCTTGTACAAACTTGTACACACTTGTACAAACTTTTACATCCTTGTACACATTTGTACACCCTTGTACACACTTGTACAACCTTGTACAACCTTGTACAAACCTGTACACCCTTGTACAAACTTGTACAAGCTTGTACACGATTGTACACCCTTGTACACACTTGTGCACCCTTGTACAAACTTGTACATCCTTGTACACACTTGTACAACCTTGTACAAACTTGTACAAACTTGTACATCCTTGTACACGATTGTTCACCCTTGTACACACTTGTACAACCTTGTACACACTTGTACAACCTGATACACAATTGTACAACCTTGTACACACTTGTACAACCTTGTACACACTTGTACAACCTTGTACACACTTGTACAACCTTGTACACACTTGTACAACCTTGTACACACTTGTACAGCCTTGTACACAATTGTACAACCTTGTACACACTTGTACAACCTTGTACACACTTGTACAACCTTGTACACAATTGTACAGCCTTGTACACACTTGTACAACCTTGTACACACTTGTACAGCCTTGTACAAAATTGTACAACCTTGTACACACTTGTACAGCCTTGTACACAATTGTACAACCTTGTACACACTTGTACA
>NW_026542895.1:0-110124 GCF_028750875.1 Macrosteles quadrilineatus
ATATTATTTTGAAAATTATTTCATGTGGCACATCATTTTGAAGCTGTGTTTACCAGGATTACGAATTTTGAATCAGAAAATGTTTAGTGGTTTCGAAAATACATCAATACGAAAATTTTTTTTAAAAATGGCCGCCATTTTGAAACGAGTTGAGATAAAATTTGGTTTTTCATATTTTGACCCTGAAAACATAAAATTTTCTAGTTTCTTTCCAAACTATTTTGTGTTTCAAAGCAAACAATTTTGTATATTGAAGTGTTGTTGTCCACCTAATGATTACGGAGAAAATAAAAATGAGTCTGTAGGTTTGTTGTGGTGGTGGTACAGTAGAACCTTGATAACAAGACTCTCATGGGGATTATTAAACAAGACTGGTTATCAAGGTTGACTTCTTATCGAGGTTTGCAATAACATGTGATTAGAGGTCAAATAAATTCTAGGGGTTTAAAAATTACACTTGTTATTGAGGGTGACTTGTTATCGAGGTTCCACTGTATTTTTAACTTGTGTTTTGTTAACTTACATTTAATAGTACCAGTATCATGGGATGGTCTATTGTCTGTGGCTCTACACACTAAATTCTGTGGATTGCAACTATTTTCATCTAATAAATTGAATATTTTTCATTATCCTATTGCATTTTTAATTTGCATATTTTACACCAGTCCTATATTACTTTAATGTTTCATTTTGTTCTTTGTTAAATACAAACTACTCAATACATTTTCCAATGTCCTGATATTTTTATTTTTGTTAAAATAATTGTAATTGAATTATTTACTATTGAAATAATATAATGTTTATTGATCTGTATCACATTAAATAAATTGTTTGTTTTATTTAAAGCCAAAGTTACCTTCACATGCGCCCAATGGCCCAATAAAAATACCCCTCCACAACAAACCTACAGACTAAGAGAATTGCCATTTGCCTAATTGGATTTTCACTAAATAATCTCTTTAAATTTAATCTTTATTAAATATTTAAATAACATTAAAATTATGATTGAATTTAGGTTTGCTGCTACTCAAGAGGGAAAATTAGTTTTTTAATCAAATGTTAATACTGTTGTACAGAATGAAGTCAATACATTTTTCAAATTTGACCAAAATATGTTCATAAACAAGCAAACTACAACAGTTAAGTTATTCTCCATAAGAATAACATGGTAATTTTAAATTTAGTTAAAAAAAATCCTTCCTTTAGCGCCATTAAGTGCTTAACAACTCTTCAATACTAAATTGTTTGTTTTTAAGCTATAAATTTTATTTAGAGCTTTTGTTTCGCATTTTGTTTAGAGCTGGTGTGAAAATAAATTGTAAAATTTTATGTTTTAGGGTCAAAAATGGGAAAAACCAATTTTTACTCCATAAATCCCCGTTCCCATAGCCCGATCATGCTGGTTCGCTAACACGTTTGAACTAATAAAGGTTTACACGTTAATACCAAATTTCATCAAAATCGGATCATTGCTCAAGTTATTGTGCTAACTGACACATGTATTAATATATGAATTTAAACGGATGGTGTTTTTGGCCTCTAGGGACCTCAAAACTAAAAAGTAAATCGGTCCCACGTCCAGGTCTTACATTACATACAACAAGCATGAGACCTGCGGTAATAGCTTATTCTATTCCCTACAAGTGAAATTTGCTGACAGTGCACCTCGACTGATCACGAGCTGGACTACGCCATGGCTTGTCGCTATGGCCAGATTACTGAGCAAATTCAGTTCTTCAACGTTATAAACTTACACAATAGTTCCGTGGGTTGCCTCACAAAGTTTCAAGTGGCAATGATTAGTGTTGACTCCACTGTCATAATGTTAGTGGGTCCCGAATTAATTTAATTGCTTCTTTTGATATTTAACTGCAGTATTGTTGTCATATGTATAATTCTTCATATTAGTGATTGTTATTTATTTGATTTATTTTTTTAATAATACATATATTATTAATCTTTGCAAATTATAATTTCATCCACCCCTCCTTTCTATTTGGCCATATAAATCTTACTTAGTAAGTTCTAGGGGAGTGTAATTGGCTGGCTATCGATGGTTTAAATTTTTTATAAATGGAGTGATTAAGCTATTACCTTATTTTAAAGTGAGATTAAATGCAGTTCCTCTGCTTTTTCCAAATAACCTATACAGTATATTAAGTAAGCACAAGTATTATTCTGTATTGAAGAGGAAAGCATCGAGTAATTTGCGGGGTTAGCAATGGCTGTTGTATCCACCAGAGAGTAGACTATAAGATACTATAAGAAGTCTATCAGTCCATGTTTATTCACTATTATGCACATTGTTCAAATCGTGTCTTTGCAAATAACAAAGAAAATCCAATTTTTCACCCATTTTAAATAGGGCAAATTATATTTCTAAATCTTTATTGAAGGTAGTCCAAAGGGGCACACATACTTGGAGGACATTGTAAAACAAGCTACAGTTAAACTAAAGAGAATAAAATTATGCTCAGATTATTTCATGTTCACTTACATAAATTGTAAAAACCGTAGAAGAGTGTATAATTAGTATAGCACCAGTTCAAAAGCTAGGGCGCTGGTAAAGATTTTTATATACAACTTAAAGTAACTTTACGAAATAACTTTAAACAAACTTTAATAAATAAACACTTATAAACTTTAAACAATTTAAAAAGAGATTTAATATATAGCTGTAGGTTAATGAAAATAGTGGTTAAACTCTTGCTAATAAAGACATTTTTATTTATTTAAGTGAAAGCTTTTAACTTGATTGCATATTTTTTTAAATTTAAACCTTATACTTCAGTTTGCTGTGAAAATGTGTAAAGCTCTGCAAACGCCCAAAAACCCCTCAGCCAAACAGTTGATAATGTCGAAAGAATTGCTCTAAACAATTCAAAATGCCAGCATTTTTGAAATAGTACTTTAAGGGTGTTTTTTCAGGGTTTAAATTGTACAAAAACAGTCAGTAGCTAACATAAACTAACAACTATAATCTAAACGTTACCTTCCTAGTCTAACCTAACTTAAAAACACTTAATGCAGTTACGAATTTGCATAAAGCTGACCGACCACCATGACATGCCTAAATAAAAACTACATATAATTACTCCGCCAGTTCATCTATATCTCCATAATGTAACGAAATTCCCTTTCAAGAAAACATTTTTGACTGCAGAATTACTTCTAATATCTCTAAAGTCAATGATAATTTTCAAGAAGTTCTTCTTTTCATAATCGTATATTACTCTCTTCACTCCACCTGAGCTTATCGTAGCAGCACAGCAAGTTAATATTCTAGTTATTTGTAGTGAAGTGACTCCATTAGGCCTATTCCCAATAACAGAAACAGAGTTAGCTAATAAAGTTGTCACTTCCAGTTGCTTGCCGTATCAATGATTAAAAACAATCAGCTGTAAGCCTACTTCACCCACAGATCCTTCCACTAGTAAATTTCATCCGTGAAAACTATCAAATAAGTTATCAAAATTTATAATTAGCATTTTTTTATGTCTAGTAAACATTTGAAAAAAAGTTTTGGATCGTTTAAAAATCCCATAATACCCCGATCCCAAAACTTGATCTTGCTGGTCTCAGATCCCAAAATGCTGGATTAACTTTAATAGTTAAATTTGTGAATAGAAAAAAAATATTTGGTCAAATTAAATTTACAAATAATATAAATTTTAAATTTTATTAAAAACATTCACTTATCATTAAGGACATTTTAAACGCTTATTTGACTAATATATATACAATGATAAAAAACTGCCTTTATCAGTAAGACAAAATTAGGAATCTTTTACGATTCAACCTATCTTCATCATCTTTTAATTGTAAATCTACAGTTGAAAAAAAAAACACTCAAACGTCACCATGCTAAATCTACATATTATGCACATTTTTATTAACATGTTAAACTCAAGTTTATTGATAGTATTTTCAGTCAAGGCTCCTTAAACTAACAGGGAAAAATTAAAAACAAACATAAAATTGGTGTTTTATGAAGACTTCAGTGTTGGTTTCAAATACTATATCAAAGTAACATAAACAATTGCAAATCTCTGATATTTTGAATAAACCATTCGTCAACTTCAAAATCTCTTGATACCCCTCGTTACTACATGGAATACAGTACATTGTCAAAACATGATTACATACTCACAAATTTATTGACTTAAAATTAGCCAGCTAACTGCAGTACTAGACAATTAAAGAACTTGTATGAATTACACATCAATCAATTTTGATTTTATTTCTAGGAATTATTTGATCAACAAAAATATTATGTCAGTTTGAATATACAACTGTTTTGGGTGTAATGGGAATTATTTGATCAACAAAAATATTATGTCAGTTTGAATATAGAACTTTTTTGGGTGTAATGGATGTGGTTTTGACCAAATATAATTCTTTTATATGAATACAATTCAAATGTTATCGCATGATCGTATAAAGCTTCTGACAGACAAGTTGATCATTGATCACCTTAGGAATGAGCATCCATAGACAACATTGATTGATTTATTTACTATTATATGACCACAAAGAAACAAGTTGGGTGGAGATTGTTAACATTATGTACAGCAGGATACCCATGGATAAAATAAAAAAGTGGACACCATGGTGGTTTGTTTTTTGAAGTTTAATACAAATTTAGTAGAAGTGTTTTAGCTGAAAACATTTTCATTTGTTTTGTCCTGTTTGGTTTCAATTTAAAACAGAAATGTTTCAACTTTCAACACTCTACTCCAGGGGTCTCCAACCTACGGCCCACAAAAGCCTACTGGGAAATAATATTTTAATAAATAAATATTTTTTTTATTGGTATAAATTGATGATCGTCAAAGTTGGGGCAACACACGTAAGTAAATGTTTCAGTCTCGCTGACATTGTGATTGTCATTCACGATCGCAGCAACTCGGTGATACCGTGTGGCATTACCTGTAAGTAAATATTGCGTTCTCGGAGATACCGCGATCGTCTCCCGCGATCGCGACTGCACTGTGAACATCTCTTGCGGTATTTGTAAAATTTCTGTGATGATCTCCAGTGATCGAGATTTACTTATGATGTTAAAAGAGAGCCAATGGAACACCGGCAATGAATTGGGACTTATTGACTATTGGTGATCGTAGTCCTTGGTCCATACCGAATTCAAGTACAATTCTCGGTGCCACGGTTGGCTCAGATACCCTTTTTGAAATAATGTGTTAAGTATACCTCTTTCACACATTCCAGGTATTTTTTTAATTTTTTTCAATAAGAGAAAATAAGCTTTAAGCATGTGTTTATAGTGATCGAGCTACCCTAATACAGATCTTCCAAGCTAAGTGAACCGTTGAATAAAAACAATTCTAAGGACCAGGACAACAAACTTTAACCCTGATTTGGCTGACCTTAAAGTGGAAAATACAAAATTCTCCCTAAAAATTTCTGTTAATTTTAGCTTTACACCACTCCTTGTAAACTCATTGTCAATTATTCTTATCGTCATTACAATTAAGTGTTCAAGCAAGTAAACTTAGTACATCGAAAATATTTGGTGTTGTGTCATCCTGCGTTTTCATGAGTCCTAATTAAAAACCCCCATTATAGAACAAATACTAATATCATGGTAAACATACTGTGAAATTAATTTATATTAACTTTCTTATGAATTTGAATAATCATAAGCCTACTTATTTTATGACAAAGTATAAACATGACAAACAAATTTTAAATATTATTATTATTATTTATTTATTCATTATTATTACTTTTTTTCTTGAATTTACTCTTTCTTTACACCTTTTAGTTATTTTCATAATCATTACGTGTATCTGCTGTGGCTTCCTAGTAAAATTGTTTTTCCCCTTGTGTATTAGTATGTAGAGTAATAATTAGTATAACGGTGTTAGATTGTAGAATATGGACTGACTTGTTCCTCACAAACAGGCTTTGCCTATGTGGGGAATATTCATAATTTTTTATGATTACTTTATTTTAATTTGTGTAAACAATTTTTATTTTTCATGGAATAAATTATGTTTGATTTTTTGATTTTGATATACCCAAAAATAATTATGTGAGGTAGGTTAATTATTTTGTTTGGTCACAGTATCATTTACACAAAAACGTACAGAATTTTGGTTAGTCAAAAGATTATAGAGCAACAAAAAATCAGCGGGAAATGTTCAAACTTCATCAATGAGCTCTTAATTAGAAAACTACCTCTGCGAGGGTTATTTGGGGGGGCTACCTTTCTACACTGAAATGTTGACGGTCCAGCCCTTTCCTCCAAAAATTGTCAATGTGGCCCTTGCGTAAAAAAGGTTGGAGACCCCTGCTCTACTTGCACATTTGAAAATATGAAATGATTCAAACCACTAAAAAAACATCAATGGTCATGGTCATACCTAGGGAAAAATATAGACCCTCTACCATTTGACTAGAGTAAACTTAGAGGAAGCTATAACACATTCAGATTGATTGTGAGTGGTCTTACAGTTCACTTTTACAACTGTTTTCGAAAGTTTTACAAAAACCCTGCAAGTTTCATAGTTTTTTTTCTACAAATTTTGGCTGGAAAACTGGATTGTTACAACGATAAAATATAGATTTACTAACTTTTATTTCAAAATAATAATACTCATATGGAGCTTAGGCAACCAATAATGAGTTAAATATTCAGGGTGAATTTTAAATGAGTTCCCCCCCCCCTACTTTTTTCTACATTTCTTAAGATATCATCTCCGGACCACGCCAGATCATTGTTGAGTAGTAAGTACTTCATTTTGACTGGGTATACATTTTTGGCCGCCATCTTGGATCCGCCATATTGGATACAAAGTTTTTTTTTCAAATGTAAAGGTAGGGTTGTGACCCATTATTTCAAACTAGAATTTTACGCTGATTACAATGCCGCAATTAGTTTTTAAAAATCTTGATCCGTTCTAAAGTTATGAGGAATCTTTAACACTTTATTTTTAGCCCATTTTAACATTGTGCATTAACAAACTAAGGCCATAATCTCGAAATAGTGCTAGATAAAGATAAGTATACACCACCATTCATTGTTGTCATATTTTCACTTGGTTATGACGGATGTAGTTTTTTCAGCCGCCATCTTGGATCCGCCATTTTGAAATGTGATCAATTAATTTAAATATGAAGGTGGTGTTGTGACCCATTATTTTGAACTACTTTTTTATACTGGACTCAATGCCGCAATCCGTTTTTGGTTATCAAGCTTACTTGATGAAATAATAAAATACTCTTATTTAAAATTTCAATATTTCAAAATCCAAAGATGCAAATGAAAAACGGATTGCGGCATTGAGTTCAGCATAAAAAAGTAGTTCAAAATGATGGGTCACAACACCACCTTCATATTTAAATTAATTGATCACATTTCAAAATGGCGGATCCAAGATGGCGGCTGAAAAAACTACATCCGTCATAACCAAGTGAAAATATGACAACAATGAATGGTGGTGTATACTTATCTTTATCTAGCACTATTTCGAGATTATGGGCTTAGTTTGTTAATGCACAATGTTAAAATGGGCTAAAAATAAAGTTATAAAGATTCCTCACAACTTTAGAACGGATCAAGATTTTTAAAAACTAATTGCGGCATTGCAATCAGCGTAAAATTCTAGTTTGAAATAATGGGTCACAACCCTACCTTTACATTTGAAAAAAAAAACTTTGTACAGTAGACTCTCGCTCATCCGGACTAATGTGGCGGACGTCCGGTCCGGATTACGAAAAATCCGGACTATTGAGAGGCGAGCAAATACACAGTACTGTATATAGACGTTTTTTCAATTTTGTTCCAGATCCACAGTAATGATAGCCGGGCATAGCACTTCCACCATCGGTCGAATTTTGTTCCAGGTCCACAGTAATTATAGCTCGGGCATATGCACTTCCACCGGTAATAATTTTTTCGGCCGAATTTTGTTCCAGGTCCACAGTAATTATAGCCCGGGCATATGCACTTCCACCGGTAATAATATTTTGGCCGAAATTTGTTCCAGGTCCACAGTAATTGTAGTCCGGGCGTATGCACTTCCACCGGTAATAATTTTTTCGGCCGAATTTTGTTCCAGGTCCACAGTAATTATAGCCCGGGCATATGCACTTCCACCGGTAATAATTTTTTCGGCTGAATTTTGTTCCAGGTCCACAGTAATTGTAGTCCGGGCATATGCACTTCCACCAGTAATAATTTTTTCGGCCGAATTTTGTTCCAGGTCCACAGTAATGATAGCCCAGGCATATGCACTTCCACCGGTAATAATTCATACCGAGTTTTTTCATTATTCGAGGTAGTCTACTGTACTGAGCCACTAAAAAAAATCACGATTGCCGATCCGGACTACCGGGAGTCCGGACAAGGCCGATCCGGATGAGCGAGAGTCTACTGTATCCAATATGGCGGATCCAAGATGGCGGCCAAAAATGTATACCCAGTCAAAATGAAGTACTTACTACTCAACAATGATCTGGCATGGTCCGGAGATGATATCTTAAGAAATGTAGAAAAAAGTAGGAGGGGAACTCATTTAAAATTCACCCTGTATAGGCATTTTTACTATAAAAACAAATGTAATCCCAGCTATGCACCTGGTTGGTATAGATATAATTGCGATAGGTTAAATTTAAACCCTATATTTTTCCCTTGATAGGAGCCCAACATTTGCTTATGTTACAACTAATATAACATTACCAGAAGCGACATTACCGGTACTTGATATGAAATAACTTAAGTAAAAAAATCTAATTCTTACTTAGCAAAAATACTATTAGTTGTCATATGCCCGGCGATCTATAGTTCCATTTCTGTATTTGAACTGGAAAACCTGCACAAAACATAACAAAAGATACAATTAGTTTTTTTACAAATGATAACATACATACCATATGCAATTACAAGGTTTAACCTTGCAGTACAGGTCTTATGGGAGATAGTCATGCTACTAACATTACTGAAAACATTGTGCTTATTTTTGTGTGGATTGTATCAACTGTCCTCACAACTCTTGTGAAGGAGCTAAAGAACAGTTTAATTATTACTGTAACTTTATGTTTTTGTTTTTAGAGATTGGTAGTTTGACTTAATGATTTGGATTTTGATTTTGGTATGGTAAAAATTATAATAGATGTAAAAAAGTGTAAGATAAAATAAATGGTTACGGGTGATTTGCACAACCAATGTTTTCGGACAACCAGTGTCGCTGAAACTCCCATTTTAAATGCAAGGTGTATGGACGCTTTGTACTGCACGACATCGATTATAAAATCTTTGAGACAATGACGTACAGTGTGGTGCATACTTTAAGCTGAAAATGAATACAAGGCAAACAATATGGAGTATAGGCAGAACAAAAGATTATAAACAAACAAACAAATGATCAAAAAAGTTCTGTTCATTATTTTTGAAAAGAAATTGGAGTTATTTTTAAAAAGAAAGCCATAAAAAACACAAACTAAATCTGACTACTTTTTTCATAAAAATTATGTATCATAATACATCATTTTAATTTGTGAATTTTTTTTACTGACCAAGATGGTGGATTAAGTGTTAAGTAAACTGTACCTTTAACCTTACAATCAGTGAAAAAAGGCATTCAGGGATTACATCAGTTATATGAACGGCTCAGTTAAGTTTAAGTATTTTAACTGAGGACAGTCTATGATTCCATCGGGACATGTAAAATTTTGCTTTTTTATAAATCGTGATAGGAATTTTTTCGTAGTAATTCCTTCAATAATATAAACTTATCATAACCAAAATGTACTTCAAACCATACTTCCATAGTGAATATGGAAAGGCCTTTGAGTTTCGATAAAGTGTGTACAAGGACAAGATTAGCTAGATTTGAGCCTAAACTCAGGCCCAATCCACACAGAACGGACGTCAGGCGGAGACGTGGCGTGTACAATGCACACAGAAGGGACGGTACAGTGGTGAGAAAACTTGTATGTAGACTAGACGCTTTGGTTTTTGCTTATTTCTTTAGTTATTTATGTCAATTGAATTAGTTATTTATGTCAATTGAATTAGTTATTTATGTCAATTGAATTAGTTATTTATGTCAATTGAATTAGTTATTTATGTCAAATGAAATGAGTTATTTCTGTCACTTAATTAGAACGACTGTGAAATGTTGAAACAAACATTTTAACAAAAGTTTAACAAACAAGGGTATTGTTGAACTTCCTCACAAAATCTGATATTAAATTTAATGTCGTCTCACATTGTGAAAAGAAGAAGAAACAACTCACAATTACTCTAAACACAAAACAAGGTTGGCAAGTACAATATTTGCAGTCCGAACAACGGGCGCGCTACGGACATGCCACTTCCGATATGCCACGAGGGACGGCGAAGCGACGTGGCGGTGGCGGGAGGGCGGCCGCCAATTTGTTTACATGGAGAGGTGAGGAAGGGACATATGTCCTTGCCTCGTCCGTGCCACGTCTCCGCCCAACGTCCGTTCTGTGTGACTTGGGCCTCAGATCCACAAGTCTCACACTCTAGACTTGTAGTATCACTGTATATTGATTGAGCGTATGGTACAAGTTAGCAACCACATGTAATTTAGATCATTAATAGCAATGTAATCTATGTTAATTCTTTGAAATCTAATTTTATTTATGATAAATAAATAAAAGAAACAAGACCTGTACTGACATCTAGCTTTCTAATCCAATTTAGTGCTGCTTCATCTAAGTTGTGGAATTTAGTTGCTTGTCCTGATAATACATGTAAAAAACATAATTTTGATTTGTATGGGAGCAACAATCAGGTGTACAGTGTGTCCTGGTAATGACCTTTCCACAAATGGTATATGAACTGTTACCTAACTCTGTTTACCTCACTCAATCCTACACATTAGACTAATGAGATACAGTACTAACTCTGGTGTGATCATGGTGTTGAGGAGTTGTTATTCATGTTGTCCACATCAGTTACCTCAAGAAACATTATACTAATGAGATACTTACTCTGGTGTGATCATGGTGTTGAGATCAGGTGTTGAGGAGTTGTTATTCATGTTGTCCACATCAGTTACCTCAAGAAACATTATACTAATGAGATACTTACTCTGGTGTGATCATGGTGTTGAGATCAGGTGTTAAGGAGTTGTTATTCATGTTGTCCACATCATCCTAGCCCGATCAGTTACCTCAAGACACATTATACTAATGAGATACTCACTCTGGTGTGTTCATGGTGTTGAGATCAGGTGTTAAGGAGTTGTTATTCATGCTGTCCACATCAGTTACCTCAAGACACATTATACTAATGAGATACTCACTCTGGTGTGATCATGGTGTTGAGATCAGGTGTTGAGGAGTTGTTATTCATGCTGTCCACATCAGTTACCTCAAGACACATTATACTAATGAGATACTCACTCTGGTGTGATCATAGTGTTGAGATCAGGTGTTAAGGAGTTGTTATTCATGTTGTCCACATCAGTTACCTCAAGACACATTATACTAATGAGATACTCACTCTGGTGTGTTCATGGTGTTGAGATCAGGTGTTAAGGAGTTGTTATTCATGCTGTCCACATCAGTTACCTCAAGACACTTTATACTAATGAGATACTCACTCTGGTGTGATCATGGTGTTGAGGAGTTGTTACTCATGTAGTCCACATCATCCTAGCCCGATCAGTTACCTCAAGACACATTATACTAATGAGATACTCACTCTGGTGTGTTCATGGTGTTGAGATCAGGTGTTAAGGAGTTGTTATTCATGTTGTCCACATCAGTTACCTCAAGACACATTATACTAATGAGATACTCACTCTGGTGTGATCATAGTGTTGAGATCAGGTGTTAAGGAGTTGTTATTCATGTTGTCTACATCAGTTACCTCAAGACACATTATACTAATGAGATACTCACTCTGGTGTGTTCATGGTGTTGAAATCAGGTGTTAAGGAGTTGTTATTCATGCTGTCCACATCAGTTACCTCAAGACACATTATACTAATGAGATACTCACTCTGGTGTGATCATGGTGTTGAGATCAGGTGTTGAGGAGTTGTTATTCATGTTGTCCACATCAGTTACCTCAAGACACATTATACTAATGAGATACTCACTCTGGTGTGTTCATGGTGTTGAGATCAGGTGTTAAGGAGTTGTTATTCATGCTGTCCACATCAGTTACCTCAAGACACATTATACTAATGAGATACTCACTCTGGTGTGATCATGGTATTGAGATCAGGTGTTAAGGAGTTGTTATTCATGTTGTCCACATCAGTTACCTCAAGACACATTATACTAATGAGATACTCACTCTGGTGTGATCATGGTATTGAGATCAGGTGTTAAGGAGTTGTTATTCATGTTGTCCACATCAGTTACCTCAAGACACATTATACTAATGAGATACTCACTCTGGTGTGATCATCGTGTTGAGATCAGGTGTTAAGGAGTTGTTATTCATGTTGTCCACATCAGTTACCTCAAGACACATTATACTAATGAGATACTCACTCTGGTGTGATCATGGTGTTGAGATCAGGTGTTGAGGAGTTGTTATTCATGTTGTCCACCTCATTGTCTTCATCACTACTGCGAATGCTAGACATGATTTGAGATGGGATGTTGCCCACAGGTGGCTTCCACAGGACCAATGCTTTCGTTGGTGGATCCCTACACAAATCAAGGTAAACTTCAAATGTTCATTAGGTAACCCTTAATTTCTCTACATATTAAGCAGGAAACCCACTAGTCCGACACTCTCTAATCTGATCTGATCCGACCACTCTCCGACGACTTCCATCAAAATTACTTTGCAAGGCTTTAAATGGACTGTAACCCACTAGTCTGACGCTCTCCGCTCTGATCAGTACTGATCCGATACCTTCCGGCGATATTGCTCTCTGGGGCATTGTTGTCGGACATCGGATCCGATTTATATCCAGTCTGCGTGCACCAGGCCTAGTTTCTGTGTGCACTGTCTAGCTTCGTGTGTAACATGAGTGTAGACAAACTTTTGATGGAAGCAGTTTGGGAGTATCCCTTTCTTTATGCAGTAGGTGATAAAAGCAGCCTTAAAATATTCTAATACTTTCAGTGATGCAAGTTCAAGAGATTCGAGTGGTGATTGGTTCTTAAATCTTGGACCAACTATTATAGAAAAAGATAATGTGAATAAAGAACCATCGGATAGACAAATAATGACTTTGACTACTCCAGCAGTCAAAATTAACAAAAAAAAAAAAAACATGGAACATCTCATTTCTTGTCGGTTACTGACACAGCCCGTCGGACCAATGGGTTATTGCCTTAAAAAGTGCGGAAGGCGTCGGACCCAGTTGGAGACCCAAAGGAGCAGATCGGATCGGAGAGCTTTGGACTAATGGGTTTCCTCCTTTAACCTGTGTTGTCAGTAGCTACCTCGGTATTATAATGAGACTATGGATTAATGGTTATTTCTGTTGTTTTTTGCCTCCTGATCACAAATATTAATTAATCTAGAGGTTAAAATACCTTTAATCCGTCAATGTGATTAAAAAAACAACAAAGTAAAACAGCTGGTTTGCCCTAACCACAACAGCTGAGTTATTAATAATTTTTTAAATGATTAACAATGATAATTTAGTAACAATTTAGAAAGGATCAGATGAGCATACGTGACCTTTGAAGACGTCTGCCCAAAAGTTCCAGTGTATTGCCACCCAGTCACTGGATGCTCATTTTCAGTAACTTACATTAATGATCTGATATCAGATAGCAGAAATAAACACAGTTTAGTATTTTTTTAAAGGTAGATAAAGAAGATAGTACTGTTTCAGGTTTAATTTACATAAAATTCAAGGACTTTCAATTGATTCTCTCTTATGTCACCAATTGTACACCTTTAATCCAATTGGATTATTTTTTAATCCAATTGGATACCTGTAATCCGTTTGCCGCTCATCGGTGACATTGATCACATTGACGGATTAAAGGTATTTTAACCTCTAGATTAATTAATGGTTAGAATATTGTGGATATGCACCTAACAATTTATCAGTATAATTCATCAGTATAAGTTAATATTTCATTATTGTACTAGCTCTTGCTCAATCTCTATTTACTCTAGCTCTTGCTATGTTCATTGCAAGAGCATCCAAGTACTCTGTTTTATCTTCAAATAATAATATTAGGTGTCTGCGGGCCAGACATTTTTATTACATGTCAAAAAATTGTTGCCTTCGGGCACCTCAAGATAAAATCAGGCCAGGTCAAAATCAGGTTGTTTTGAAAAGCATTGATTTTAAAGAATATTTTCTATACTATATAACGACTTTTTTTAATGACGCCGCGGCAAAATCAATAATCCACATAGTTAATACTTATAGTTAATACAACAAGAAATTGAAAATTTACTAAATTGTCTTTGTTCACAACAAAAACATGAGTGTTCCATGTAGTTGGAGTGTGAAATCAAGGGAATCTTCAGCGATCGTGGAGGAATCGTGAATGACTTTTAGGTTTGTGGCGAAATAGTCTTCATCTTCCACGATTGCTGAGACATCACCTACCGCGATTACGGACAAAAATTGTGATTTTTTTATTACACAATCTTCCCAGACGCTTTTGGAGATCGTGAAAATAAAAGCTCGGTTTAAAAATCGAGCCCCCTAACAAATTTTCATGTTTCAAGAGAAAAATATTCCATTGAGGCAACAAAGGATACCCTTTCCCAGGCCGAGGCACCCGACCACTGCCGTGTCCAGTAATGAATACAGTACTGATGGGTTATAGGCCTACGGCCCTTCCAAACCAGTTATCCTCTAATTAATACATAATACTGAAGACGGACAAAGTATGAGAAATAGAACATTACCAAGAGGTTAAGTTTCCTTACCGCTTTGGAAACAGAGATTCGGGTAACAGAGGTTGCTGAAGTGATTGAGTCAGACTTTGCACTTCCTTACTTAGCACCAGAGTGGGCAGAGCACAATCACTGTTTTCTAATCCATCTGCAAAGCTCTGAAAACAAATTTAGGATGTGATTAACAGGAATTTTAAATAAATAAAAGGTAAAAGAATGTTTTCTTTAATTCCAACTTAAACTTTCCTTGGTTGAAAATGCTGTCAGTGACACTGAAATATTCAAAATTTTCTGTATACATTGGAATCCCTTTGATATCCAGCCTCGGTTTATTCGGCCACTTCTCAGAAGTTGAAATCGAAAGGTATATCCTACGGCTTTATTTAACATTTATTTATGTCATCTGAATTCATTAATTGATGTTACCACATTTTTCCATTAATACATTTTCTATTGATTTTACAAACATATGTGTAATTTCTAACAAATAGGCTAATCACAAAAAAAACCTAAACAGGGTTTTGGTCTGATGGTGACCGGATGTGACAACTGTGTACAGCTGGTGAAACGTAAGCTGGCACGTGGGCCTAGCACAAGCAGTGTTGGTGGGGGAGGGTGGAAGTAAGTAAAAGACTGGAACACAAACATTTCCGCTGACTAACAGGATTGGTTTTCAAGTTTCACATACTTTCGCGCCTTTAGGTGTGTCGCAAGGACAGTTGACGGATCCCGCATGACAGCACACAATTCTTTTGAAATAGGCTGGTAGCGATCGGTCAAGTGCCAGCTTTACGAGTCACCAGAGGACAGGTAGGATATTGATGAACATTATTTTGTGTGTTATATTCTTGATGACAATCTGAAAGCTTGTGTAGTTAAGAATCAGGTTTTAGCACTGTACCAAACATTAAAAAAAACATGAAAAACCTTAAAAAACAAACTAACCTTTTCACCGACATAATTATTGCTTATATGCATATTTTTCAACTGAGCAGCCATTTTTTCTTCAGTGATATGCATTTTTGCAGGATTACTAAAACAAAAAAAGGAATTTTATAGCAAACCATAAACCAAGAGTAATTATTAATCTTATTTATATCTAGGTAGGCCTACATAAAACTTTATACATAATCACAAAGTATTTTTAAATGCAATATCCAATAACCTAAATTAACATATACAGCCGACTTCCTCTTGTCTGGATTCAGATGGTGCAGAAGCAGAAGACCTTGGAAATGAGTCGCACAGGTGGCTTCAGCAGAAATCAACACGATTAAAGGTGTCTATTTATTTCCGACCTTAAGTATAAACAAATAAAATTTGTTCAGTTTATGATTGTCTTTGCTCTGCATCTCCGTGTACTGTTTTCTATTGATTAGGTCCCTGCGTGTTTCAGTTATTTTAAAATTTAATTGATATCTTTTTAAAAGTTTATCTGCTCAATTATTTTAAAAGTTTATCTGCTCAATTACATTGTAGTTGCTACAGGCCTAAGTCAAAGTATTTAATTTATCAATACCGTAATGCTCTCAAAAGGGAAAAATGGAAGCACAACACAGTAAAGATACTACAGACTTAATATTTTACGGTATTTAGATAAGACATAATCAGTAAAAATAGTATTTGTAAGGAGTTTAATGTAGAGGAAAGTAAAGTTTACAATTGGTGACATAAGAGAGAATCAATTGAAAGTCCTTGAATTTTATGTAAATTAAACCTGAAACAGTACTATCTTCTTTATCTACCTTTAAAAAAATACTAAACTGTGTTTATTTCTGCTATCTGATATCAGATCATTAATGTAAGTTACTGAAAATGAGCATCCAGTGACTGGGTGGCAATACACTGGAACTTTTGGGCAGACGTCTTCAAAGGTCACGTATGCTCATCTGATCCTTTCTAAATTGTTACTAAATTATCATTGTTAATCATTTAAAAAATTATTAATAACTCAGCTGTTGTGGTTAGGGCAAACCAGATGTTTTACTTTGTTGTAACAATTTACAAAGGATCAGATGATAAATAAACATTAACAATTAAAAGCCAGTAAAGAAATTATTAATTATTTAAAATGTTAATAACTCAGCTGTTTGTTGTCCGATCCTTAAGATCTAGGTGTCATTTGATTTGGCATTAAATTTCCTAAATTTTGTTATAGTGGTGTTTTTTTTTTAGCTCTAGTGGTTTTCATGTAATTCGAGGTCAAAGAATTCAAGTCAACGTAGTGAAATTTCGCTTGCTTGTGTATTACATTGACATTTACAAATGTGTCAAATTTAAAGTTTATACCTCAATTCAAACTCGAGTTATAAGGTTATTTACAAAAAAAACACATACAGACAGACAGCCGGAAAACGAGGCTCCGGCGACCCATGTTTATAATGTAAAATATTCTTGTATTAACCCAAGGAACAATCATGTGAATTTTTTCGAGAGAGTTCACAAACACCCTGTATGTAAATAAATTCTATAAGGTAAATAAGAATATACTATGTCAAATAGGCCCTGCTCTTGATAATGGAAATAGTAGGTTTCAGTACATTTTACATTGCCTTGATGTAATAACTTGATCTATCATGTTTCCATCTAGTATAATTTTATTCCTACATCAAGAATACTCTAAATTTTGGAATAGTTTGGGTGTTCATCAAAAGGTTTGTGTATGCTCATGTTACTAAGATTAGACTTTTTCTTACTTTTTTCCAAAGAAGCTTTTTAGATTTAGTCCAACTAAAGTTAGAGCCTTAATACTCGAGGTAGCCTGGCAACGTTACCAGCAACGTAGCTACACTTTGGCGACCGGTTGGCTACTGAGCCCCGTCGCCACTCTGGTCACAACTGGCTATAAGATTGGAAACATTCTGGCTACTAGGTTTGATAGGCTACGTTGCCAGCTACTGTCGCTGGCTATGACGCTATTCTACCTTGTGTAGTGAGGGTCTTAGTGTTTGAAGTAGAGAGCTAAAAATGTACTTTCCTAATAACATTTTTTGTTGTCCTAGGATGCTAGGCCTGAATTGTTTTTCACATTTCTTCAGGCTAGACCTAGGGGTTACGGCATTATCACTTAGATAAAATCCATTGGTGACTTGGCGGGGATCGAACCCAGGACCTCAGGGACTGAAGTCCTGCGCTCTAACCACTATGCCAACTCGCTCCCCATCCTAATAAAATAAAAACTATGTATAACTTACGGACAAAAATCAAAATTATATTTTCTTTTAACGCAGAATGTCCTTGGCCTTGGGATTTCCTGAGATTTCTGATGGAGGAAAGACATTTCGGGGAGGCGTGGTTCGCCAAACCTAAAACAGATCAGTTTGTCAGGGAGCTGAAAATTTGTTACCTAAATCAAGTAGGCCTAAATCAGGTTTTTACAATCAGACCAATTGCAAAACATCACAATCTTTTAAACATTCGTGCATTTAAATCTTATTTAAACTCTTAACCAATCTGATGGCCAAACTTTTTTATTCAGTAAGATAAAGATAATTTCTTTGTAAAGATCAAAGGCTATTGCAACAAACTTTGCCGAAGCTCGATATACCGCTCAAGTTAGTGTAATTGATGGGCTGTTGGCGATGTTAGCAATGACTCCGAGAACATTAAAGATTCTAGCGTTGACTTTGCAAATGTCAGCAATGCTATCAATGTTGCCACGAGCTTTGGCGATGTTAGGAATATTGCCTGAAATTTCCTAGGAAAGGTTATGATGTTGCGAACGTCCACAAAGCTAGCGGTGGGGAAGGGGGATCTGGCGATGATACCACAAACATTAGGGAAGATAGTAATATAACCGCAAAAATTAGTTGTGTCTTTGCCAACTAAGAGTAGCTTTTAAAACACTAACATTTTGCAACAACATTGTCATCGTCTCCTTAACTGAGGCGACTTTATCCTCTAACACATACGCTGCAACATCATCATCATCTAGATCGAGTTGCGGCTACAAAGTCCCAACACCTTTTGCGAGCGCAACTACACCAAAGACAACCTCGATGGTCATAATTTTGCCATCAGAACTTTGATAAATCTTACATTTTATAAATCTTCTATTCTGAATTCCTACCAGGGGCGGCTCCAGAGGGCCTACCCAAAATTTGGGTTAATATTATAAAATTATAATTAGGCCTAAATAAAGAAATTATATTTAATAAGGAAAGATAGGTACTTGCAATTGTCAAGTGAGTTATACTAGCTACGAGTGATTTAGTAAAAATTTTAAACTGCGTTAGTTTATGTTTATGCTCCTGACTGGCCAATGGCGACTGCTCGACGCTCGTTCGTCGTACTGCGTACTGTACTCGCTGTTGATGGTGTCTGAGTCTGACGCCAGACTGCTCCCGCTCTCGCACTCACACAAAACAACACACTGACTACAGAGACACGCAGCCGCTGCCCGCCATCAAACTTAAGGGCTACAATGACGGGGAGGAGACTACACAGTTTGGGAGTGTTATCTATTGAAAAGGAAGCAAGTTTAGAACTTCTAAACAACCCTGATCCTGTAATTGATGAATTTGCTTCTCAGAAAGGCAGAAGATTGCAGTTTGTAATGAAATAAACAGTTCGTTTGAATAATGATCACACAAATTATTTACTTATCAGGCGAGCTGAATTCTGAACTGAGTGTTATTATTATGTTGTATAATTAATTTTGATTAAAATATTATTAATGCTAGTAAGATATGTGACTGTTATATGCAATAAATGTTTTCTGTAAAAACCACCGTTTTTCAGCTATCATAGTGTATTTCTCTAAATATTTTTTAAACTAACAAAATTGGCATCCATTCATAACGATAAACTAAATATTAAATGCAATTTTCAAACCATTTAAAAAACGTAGATACTAATAAAATATATAAAATCCAATGTATGTTTGTCCTTTATGGACTCCGAAACCGCTCGACGGATGGTAATGAAACTTTCAGGCATTATTAAGCATTATTCAAGGATGGTTTGTGTGAAGTTTGGTGCAGATCCGTCAAAAGGGCTCCGCAATAACTTATTAACAAACATATCTCAATAATTCCCAATCCCAAAGCAATAATGAAATATACAAATTTACTAATTTTTTCTAAGTACCTTTTGATAGTGGACCTTAAAATGTGATTTTTTACAATTAACATTTTTTATACAACTAAAAAATCTCTTAATTATGTCTCTAAATGGCCTAAAAACTCGATTTTACAGGTCTAATTTTCACAAATTTTCCCCGGACCCCCCCTTTTCCTGGGGGGTATTCCATACCCCCCAGACCCCCCGGACTTGTCCCTGTGTTTGGCCTACCCAAAAAAATATTCCTGGAGCCGCCCCTGATTCCTACTTATCTACACAGCTATTGGTCTCAGTTAGTTCGGAATAGCAGGATTCTACTGTGTACATTCAAAATTTGTGATTTTGGTATTTAATTAAAACTCGGTTTTTAGATTTGTTGCACATTGCAACATTTAAGCTTATTAAGTGGTTATACCTGACAAGTTGAGGAGGGTTTTCCATAGTCCATGACATAGAGCTACTCATCCATGGAAGCATGCTGGATTTGCTAGGATCTGCACTAACGGAGTCATCTATGTGATAGGTCCATTGATTAGCCATCCCCTAAAAAAAATTAATATTGAATTAGGATTCTGACATATTTTGATGAGTAGTTTAGGCCTAAAGTATACGGTAAATAATAGACGATGGATATATAATGAAATAGAATATAACTTTATTGTCACAATAAATGTACATTTCCAATGTTCCAGCACAGCTGGGGAAACAGGTGTGACATTGTCAATATTCTTAGAAATGAATAAGTAATATTAAAAATAGGTTCAGACATAATATAAATTATCTTTATGGATCATTGTCATTTAAATAATCAGTTATGGAGTAATACAAAATAGGAAAAAACAGAAAAAAGATAAGCGTTAAGCGTTTTTAAATTTTGAGATTTCTTGAATTCTCTTTATTCTGGCAGGTAGATTATTGTAAAGTTTTAAACTCATATAAAAAAAGGATTTTCAAATAAACAGAGGCGGTGTCTTGGGTATTGAAAGTCATTTTAAACCGGGTTGGATAGACATGTTCAAATTGGTTTATTTTGTATGATTCTAAATTTTGTTTGAGTACTAAAGTTTTGAATAATAAAGAGTAAATCTTTACTATTGGTTAAGAGAGGCTGATATTTAAGCCATGATCAGTTATTAAAAGCCCGTCAGGGATAGCTTAGCCCAATTTAAAGCAGGTAAAAATTTCTATGGAAAGATTGCCATTTTTATACCTTAAAAGACTAACATATGCTGAAAAATAGATATAAATGTCTAAACACAGACATAACATGATTTGGTCATCCACCCCTGAGCTTCGTGTTCTGTCAATTTTATTTATTCATTCACGGCAATGCACATTTTACATTAGAGTACATTAGAATACAATTTGCAAGAAGAATTTTGGCAAATTTAAGTCAAGTTACATTATGAGGTAGGCTAGAATTTTTTACCACAGAGTTGTAATAACCATTCTTATGTCAGTGACATATGCCTTAAGTTAGCTGCCTTTAAATATTTTAGACTGGGATTTATAAGTTACACTGTGAAAAAATCACATTTATTCACAGTCGGTAAGTGGCTCTGGGGAGTGGGAATTTTTGGTAGGGGTTTTTCCCTAATTCCTGTATTTCCCCTAATTTTGGGGTAAAGTCCAAACCTCGTAAGCTCCCTATTTTTGTGACAAGGAATTCAATGGAACCATCGCCTCCCCATACAACCCCTTTTTTTTACTTAGCCTGCATGGGGAGAAATGCCCCCTAAAAATATTATTTTTTTCATTTATGATGGATTAATTATATTTTCCTCAATACAAATAGGCCTACACCACTTTTGTACCATTTATCTTACCCCTCTCTGTTAGGGGACAAACCCCCCTTTTTCCTACATGTATATGGATCTGGGAAGTTGGTATGTTGCAATGCTGCAGGGGGACTGAAACTATTTGTACAAGTCTAAATCGGACTATGATCATAGTCTAACACGCTAGGGATAGAAGGACAGATGTATCCGGCTTATGAGGCAATGGGAGTACGGGGAGTATGGGAGGGAATGGATTGCTATAAGTAACTAAACTAGATGTGGTAGGCCTAGGAAGTGCAACCCTAGACAAGCTTGGTGTCACTAGACTCACAGCTTGTATAAAGCCTAGACTAAAATGGGACTCTATACATTCATTCTTTACTGTAACACGTTCGGCTGCGCGATGGCCGTCCGCTGCCAGGAGCGCGGACAGCTAATGCACTGCGTGGACGAGTGCGCCAAAATTTTTGAGCTCAGTTTCATCCATGAGGAGAGGCATTTTTATACTGCGTCCCAGTCGTTGTGGACATAGTTTTACAAAAACTTAACTTAATAGATAGCAGCACTAAATAAAACTACTAGCTGGCCCTCAGTATTGCCAAATGGAGGGAAAAACCAGGGGTGAAGCACCCGGATACACCATCAAAACATACCGCAAATAAGGAATAAAGAAAAATATTTAAATTAGGTTCCCTCCACAATGCTACAGTACATTCAGTATTGTTATTTCAATCCATATCATTAAATGTCTAACATGCTATGACAGACGTGAAGATGAACAACTACAACAAACACGAAAATAAAGCCCTGTAGAAAATATGAATATTGGCGGTAACCTCAACCAACACGAAATTAAAACCCACTAAGTTACCTCAACATACACGCTCATTCACAATATGCGTTTCCTCCTTAATAGCTAGACGAAATATAGGTTTATCGCATTACAATGTCCATGACAAATGTCTCCGATCGAAGGCACGCGCACCCGGACAGGGATGGTGATGTCTCCGATCAGAGCCATGCTGCAGTAAATTACCTGTACAAGTTCACAGGTAGGTCTAAGCCTAGATCGTAGAGTTTCTTTTCTCAAGACATAACTTAGGTACCTTTACAAATTATGTAGGCCTAGTATTGTGGTCCTAATCATATAGTTTTGTATCACCTAGACTACACTTAGGTTGGAGTTCTAGTATAAGTGTTGTTAACTAAAACTGTTAACATGTTGTTACTATGTTACAAAAGTAGACCTACTTTCTTTTGACTAACCCATTGGTAGACTTAAAAACAAACAAGCTTGTTATATTCTACGTACCATAACAGTAAGAGCCTACTTGATATTAAATAGTCTACCTAAAACTATTATTGTTACCTGCTTTAAAAACCCAACTAAAGATTTCAATTCAGCAACTCAGCTTGACTGAAGTTAGAGAGAATGATCCATGTTGTTTAGGACATAAGTTACCTGCAGCACTAGCACTAGACAAAATAAAGCATTAGCAGACCAAAAGTAGGTAAGCAGCCGCTGTACGTACTTATTGTACAGACAGACAGACTAAACAAACAAATAAACAAGACCAAGACAAACCTTAAAAACTGAAGTAAAGGTTTGGGTTTGATCCTTGAGAGGAAAATGGTTCAACAAGCAAGCTTAGCAAGCCAAGCAGAAGCACTAAGCTGTTAGCAGACAGTTTGTTTTGTTTACTCTAGATGTTTCTGTTTCTGTTCTGGCATAGTTGACATAGAGTAATGGATGGTTTTTTCTTCTTTGGCCAAGGGTGTTGCGCTGTATTCTCATGAAGCTTCAGTGCTCGTCTTCAATCACGAATAAAAATGTTCGTATTACCTATGTTATTGATTAAATGCGGATATAATTTCATCATAGTATCCAAGTAAAATATAAAATAAGCTAAAACTATTGTTATTCAGCCCTGTTCCAATAATTTAATGTCCCTACCCTTCTCTCTCTCTTCATAATGGAATCCGCATAACTTGAAAAGAAGAATCTAGAATTACGAAATGTTCATAACTAATAGTCTGGTCCATGATTACAATACAAAAAGAGCGAACAATCCATATGTACCTAAAATAAATTCTACCTTGGCAAGCATGAGTCACGAAGATGGTACGGAAGAAACTCTCAATGGTAGCCTACACTTAAGTGGTGTCTAGCCCTAGTCGCTGGTGTGTGGTGTCTAGGGAAAAGTCCAACGTCCCCCTCCCCTCGAACACATACTTCAACGCTCGCGGTAGAGGAAGACCCTGTTCCTTGTGCGCCAGGAATTAATGCAAAATTCTCGCCTCCATTTCAAAATTTACAACAACCTGTCTCGGAATATCACCTAAAAAACTTCAATTAATAAATTCAAGAACGTGTTGAAACTATTTAAGTCAAACGGCTTACTAACTTATATTGTAGAATAAATGTGTATCCCTATCTCCTTTAATACAAGAGCGTGGTGTTATCGTGTGTGGCACAGTCGTACCAGCCGGCCTATTGTCATGTTATAATAAACATGTCAACTTAAACATTGAGAAGAAGCTCCATTATGAGTTAGGATAACAGCTGATGTTTCAGTAGGCCGGGGCTGGGGCGATGTCACTTTTGTCTCGCCGTGGCCTTGTGTAAGAGGAGGCTAAGATCTCTAGGCCAGATGTATGGAAGAGGAAAGGCAAACAGTAGAGAATAAAAATAGGAAAAGCCTGACGAACACCTACGTCGCTGATGCGATACCAGTGGGAATATTCCAAATATCAAAATCGCATCAGACTACTCTACTTTTTATAGTAATCATATGATATAATTCTCTCATCCAGACTAACTAAATCATACGATTTTTAAAACCAAATCAAATCCAATCTTACATCATGATTAAATAGCTATAACATGCGTACTACCATTTGCTGGGGAATCAAATCATTGATTTCATACACACCATAAAGACACTATACGTGCAGTCAATTATCGAATCCAATAGATTACAATCCAGATATTGCTGAGATCGAATAAGGGGGAAGTTCATGAAAAAATTAAATATCTTTAATTGTTAGCCAAAAATATTGAAGCTTTTCTGGATATTACCTGTAACCATGGAAACAAAAAGTGGGTTGAAATTTTCTTTCACCCCCTCTGTGTGGGAGGGGGGAGGCGATTTTTTACGTTTTACAAGGGTTTACTCAGTAAACCCTTGTAAAACGTAAAAAATCGCGGTACGGATCCAGTACGGATTAAAATTCATAAAAGATAATTGATAACCTTTTGATTGAATACAACAACGAAATAATGATCCTATAAAATTTTTAACTATGTTTTATGTAGACAAATTAACAAAAGAAAATATTATTAAAATATATTCTATAAGGATTTCTTTCAAATCCATCCTGCAGATCATATAACTGAACAAGCTGAATAAAATAAACCAAAAATCATCTCTCTATCTCTTCTAGAAGCGGAACTGTATAATAATATCTAGGGTAAAAAAAATCACTTTCAGGAAACCACAGATTCAGCTGTGACCTTTGTTTGAAAGCAGCTGCAGCTCCCACTCTTCCAAAATAAATTTAAACAACCAATACTGTATATAAGATACCAAAATGTACTATTACATATAGTTTTACTATATGAATTAACTGGGTTGTTGGTACAGTAGATGAAATAACTAGGTTTTAGTCAAAATGTATTAAAATACTCAAAACAAAACAATCCAATGAATTAATATGGTTAAAAAAATCGCAATACATTAATTAACTTTAACTTTTTTCTAGGTAAATAATAATCGTACAGTCTTACATTTTATGTTTTCTATATATTAAATTTAATGCAGAGCCATAGTTATGTCAAAATATAATTTTCAAAAAAGCTCTGTTTTTCATGAACTCCTCCCTCAATAGGGGCAAATCGCTCTCACCAATCGATTATACCGCTGGGATCGAATATCTAAGTCCTAAGTTAAATACCCCCGCCCCAGCAAACCTGCAGACTAAGGGAATTCCCGTTTTCCTGATTGGATTTTCAATTGAAATCTATTTACAGGTTTAACAAGTACCTGGGTTTGCTGCTACAGGGAGGGCAATAACGTGTGTTTTTACTAAAATAATAATAGTTTAGTAAAAAATAAACATATTTGCCAAGTTTTATTAAGAAATACAAGCAAACTAATAAACAAACAAACTACAACAGTTTACTTATTCTCTATAAGAATAACATGTGGCTTTAAATTAAATTTTTTGAATTTCCTCCGGAACTAACAACTGTAATGAAACACTGTAATATACTAAATTATTTTGTTTAAGCTCTTTAAAATGGTTTGAATGTAAATTGGGAAATTTTTATGTTTTTAGGGTCAAAAATAAGAAAATCCAATTTTTATACCCCCTAAACCCCCCTTCCCATGGCCCGATCATGTTGGTTCGCGAACTCATTCAAGTTTATCTGGCCCTACACCTTCAATCAAAATTTCATTAAAATCGGACAAAAATTACTGACATTATCGTGTTAATGGACATACATATAAAAGGGTATATATATACGTCCATTTTTGTATACATAAAACAATTTGATTGAATAGGGTTTTTGGCCTCTAGGGAGATCAAAATTAATAAGTATATCAGTCCTGTGTCTAGGTCTTACCGTGACACCCACGATAAAAGCTACAATTTCCCTATGGGGAAATTCACTAAATACACGAACTTCTTAAATCTCATATTCCTTAAACAGATGTAGGCTACTTTGTAGCCTTGGTAGTACTTGGTAGCCTTGATACCTCTTACCGTTTGGTCCTGACTCACTTGATACTGCTTTTACAATTTTCTCAAAGTACTGTATGTTATTGCGAATAATTTTTGAAGTTCGTGGTTTGGAAAAAAAGAATAATGAATTCGGATTAAACCCATTTATATGATCCCCTGGCCTAAAAGTTAAAATCGTGTTACAGTATGTGAATTACCACGGACTCCGTCCACACAAGTTGATGATGTAGAAATAGCACATTTTTTAAACCAACAATTTTAAATGTTGATTTAAATTCGATTTTATAAAATTCTGTTGGAATATAGGATAACCTTTTACTGCCTAAAAGATGTAGGCGTACATAATTATTTGTGTGATGAAACATATAAATCTTATGCTAAATCACTCATTATTTCACGAAGTGTGCGGGGTCACGTTAGTTAATTATTTTAAATGACCAAGAACGATCGAATTAGTCATATTTGGCTTGGTCTCAGGGTAGTAAAGCTGTGGTGTGGAAAGTGGATTACAGCGCTCCGGCACACCAGGATGGCCATTTCGCCACTAGAAATTACACAGGACAGGACTGTAGAACTGTGGTATGGTGAGTGGAATGCAGCGTTCAGGCACACCAGGATGTTCAGGTCGCCACTAGGAAGTAGACAGGACTGTAGTGCAGTGGTATAGTGAGTGGAATGCAGCGCTCCAGCACATCAGGATGATCAGTCCCCACTATAGGAAGTAGACAGGCCAGGAATGTAGAGCAGTGGTATGGTGGCTAAAATACAGCTCTCCGTCACACCAGGATGCTCAGGTCGCCACTAGGAAGTAGACAGGACTGTAGTGCAGTGGTATGGTGAGTGGAATGCAGCGCTCCAGCACATCAGGATGCTCATTCGCCACTATAGGAAGTAGACAGGCCAGGAATGTAGAGCAGTGGTATGGTGGCTTAAATAAAACCCTCCGTCACACCAGGATGCTCAGGTCGCCACTAGGAAGTAGACAGGACTGTAGTGCAGTGGTATGGTGAGTGGAATGCAGCGTTCTGGCACTCCAGGATGCTCATTCGCCACTATAGGAAGTAGACAGGCCAGGAATATAGAGCAGTGGTATGGTGGCTAAAATACAGCCCTCCAGGATGCTCAGGTCGCCACTAGGAAGTAGACAGGACTGTAGTGCAGTGGTATAGTGAGTGGAATGCAGCGTTCTGGCACTCCAGGATGCTCATTCGCCACTATAGGAAGTAGACAGGCCAGGAATGTAGAGCAGTGGTATGGTGGCTAAAATAAAACCCTCCGTCACACCAGGATGCTCAGGTCGCCACTAGGAAGTAGACAGGACTGTAGTGCAGTGGTATGGTGAGTGGAATGCAGCGTTCTGGCACTCCAGGATGCTCATTCGCCACTATAGGAAGTAGACAGGCCAGAAATGTAGAGCAGTGGTATGGTGGCTAAAATACAGCCCTTCGTCACACCAGGATGCTCAGGTCGCCACTAGGAAGTAGACAGGACTGTAGTGCAGTGGTATAGTGAGTGGAATGCAGCGTTCTGGCACTCCAGGATGCTCATTCGCCACTATAGGAAGTAGACAGGCCAGGAATATAGGGCAGTGGTATGGTGGCTAAAATACAGCCCTACAGGATGCTCAGGTCGCCACTAGGAAGTAGACAGGACTGTAGTGCAGTGGTATAGTGAGTGGAATGCAGCGTTCTGGCATTCCAGGATGCTCATTCGCCACTATAGGAAGTAGACAGGCCAGGAATATAGAGCAGTGGTATGGTGGCTAAAATACAGCCCTCCAGGATGCTCAGGTCTCCACTAGGAAGTAGACAGGACTGTAGTGCAGTGGTATAGAATCAGAATCAGAATCAGAATCTTTTATTGCCATAATAATACATAAATGTACAGGGCAAAAGTCACTATAAAACTAAACAAATAAAATCAGACCCATTAAAATAAGATACAAACTTCAAAAGGTACAAACTATTTACAATTTAAAAACGAAGAAACACTGTAAAATTCCTTATCAACTAGATATTCCCTCAGACCACGCTTAAATTTTTTAAAATCATGTTCGCCCTTGATTGAGTTGGGAAGAGAATTAAAAAGACGGATACACATGGAGAATGATTGGTTTTTATGGAAAGTGGTACGAGATAGTGGAATATGTAGGTTTAAGTTCCTCCTGAGATTGTAGCTGTGGTGAGATGACCCTCTAATATGAAACATTGTCGAATTTTTTCTTAAGAAGGTCAAAGATTCAAAAATGAAAATTGATGGGAAGGTCAGCATATTATTTGTACGAAAGACAGATCTACAAGACTCTCTATATTTTAGGTTGAAGATTAATCTGATGGCTCTTTTTTGCAGTTTGAATATTTTCTTAGTCTGAAGTTTGTCGTTACCCCAAACGGGCACACAATATGTAAGAAAGGGATAAACAAGACCGTAATAAGCTGTCAGAAGGATGCGTCTTTCTTGATAACAGGAGAGCCTACGAAGAAGGAAAGCACTAGTACTAAGTCTATTGTGAATTTTGTCGATGTGACTGGAAAATTTCAGATTGCTGTCAATGACTACTCCTAAATATGTTACACTAGAAGAAGAAACAATGTTGATGTTGTCGACAGGTAAATTTAAAGATTCAGATGGGTTAGACGAATTCTGCCGTATACGAAATTCTAAAAGTGATGTTTTCTGAGGATTAACATGTAGAGAGTTCTCGTATAGCCATTGGAAAACAAAACTACTCTCAATAAATGTTTGGATTTCTAGCTGTGCATGATTTTGACTGGAGACAACGAGGGAAGTATCATCAGCAAACAGATGTAACTTTGAATTTGACACAACAGGAGGCAGATCATTGATGAACATTAAGAAAAGGACGGGCCCAAGAACGGACCCCTGAGGCACACCTGTACTTACAGTACGCTCATCAGATATCCTACTACACAAACAGCCTGAGGAATCAATGTATGGGACTTCTACAACTTGCCTCCGTCCTTTAACATAAGAAGACATCCAATCCATAGCTACTCCACGGATACCCAATCTTTCCAGCTTATTTAGAAGTAGGTTGTGGTCAACGACATCAAAAGCTTTGGTGAGGTCAAGGAACAAACCGGAGACATGATTCTTTGCGTCGAGAGAGTTGGAAACCTCTGTAACCAGGCTGAACACAGCATTTAGGGTGGAGTAACCTGAACGGAACCCGAACTGATTTTTGTTGATAATCTTATTTTTATCTAAGAATTGATTTAATCTAGCTAAGAAGATCTTCTCTGTTACTTTAGAAAATGTCGATAATATAGAGATTGGCCTGAAGTTATTGCAATCGTGCCGGCTTCCTTTTTTCTTATATATTGGCTTGACTATTGAAAGCTTTAGTACTGCAGGAAATGTTCCACTCTGGAATGAACAATTAATTAGATAGGCTAAGGGAGCGGCAAGTTCTTCAGCACATTTCTTTAAAGTTTTTGATGATATTTCATCCCTTCCAGAGGAGTTTCCAGGTTTTAGGGATCGAATGATATCTATTACTTCATTTGCATTAGTTGGAGTAAGAAATAGTGATGGTTGGATCATATTACTATCTTTACTTCTATGTACATCTTGCGTTTGCATGTTTTTAGGTAGTTTTCTTCCAATGTTAGTAAAGAACTCATTCATTGTATTTGCAACTAAATCCGGAGTATCCAGCAATTTCCCTTCTGAATCAAACACTGATAATTTACTAAACGGTCTCTTCAATTTATCTGGTTTAAGGTCATTTATTATGCTCCAAACCTCTTTTTGTACATTGCTACTGTTATTTATCTTCTTAAATATTGCCTCTGCTTTCTTCGAACTTATTTGACTCTTAAAAACCTTTTTAGTGTTTATGTATGATTGTTTAATTGGGTGTGTAATATTGAGATCTTTAGACAGGGTGTAAAGGAAAATCATTTTTTCTCTTAACTCATTCAAACCTGAATCTAGACATATTTTGGTTTTGGACTTTCTTTCCTTTTGTTTACATTTCTTTAGTGGTAGTGCAACATCTAAATAGAATTGTATTGTGGATAGGAAATGGTTGAATTTTCCGTCTACGGATTCGATTTCGAATAAGTCTAGCCATTTCTCTTTCCTTAATAAATACTTGAATGTAGATATGTTTTGATCATTAAAATTCCTTGTCATTTTAAACTTAATTATAGTATTGCTCTCTGAATGTCCTTTTATTTCACTTAGTTGGGCATGGTGGTCTGAGATACTAGTTATAAGAACAGAAGAATAGAATAAATGCTCAGGGATGTCTGTAAATATATTGTCAATAATAGTTCTGGAACCTTGAAACTCTCTAGTAAAGGTCTTAATTGTGTCTCGAAGACCAAATGATAACATCAGGTCTATGAGTAGTTTTGCAGAGGGGCCGTCTCTATCAGTCAAGTCAATATTAAAATCACCTGCAACCACGAAAGATAAGTTTTTAGCTTTCAGTGAGTCAAAACATGCTTGAATAGTGCTCAAGAATTTCTGTATGTTACTTTGTATATTGCTTGGAGATCTGTACACGCATACAAAGATTGTATTCAGAGACCCATTTGTTACTTTAATTGCAGCAAGCTCGCATACACTTTCAATACAAAAGTCAGACACATCTACCACAGTATAATTTATGTGATCAGGTGTAAATATGCATACTCCTCCTTTTTCTACTTGGGTGCGGCAATAGCTAGCTGCTAGTGTGTAGCCTGGCATTCGAAAAGCCTCCAACTCAGATCGACGGAGGAAATGTTCTGACAAACACAAAACATCAGGTGAATACAGATCTAAGATAATTTCTATCTGGCTGGATTTGGACAATAAGCCTCGGACATTCTGATGGAAAATACTAAAAGACTTTTTAAGATTGATAGAAGATGTTACGTGATGGCCTGAATCAGTTGAGGAGTTCCTAAAAAAGGAATTGAGCTAGAAGAAACAATAGGATCACTACATTGGGAGTGACAGGAATTAGAAACTTCTAGTGGTGTTGGGGATTGAACTACTCTACCAGGACAGGCCTCAAGACCGGTGATATGGACAGGGATGTGGTTTATGACACTTGTTAGTGTCGGGCTGGTTATTAGATTTATCAGATCCAATATATATTTAGATATTAGTCTTTTACCCAAAAGGTTGAGGTGGAGGCCAAATTTAGTGTAAAACTTTTGTTTGAAAACATGGTGGAGTGACAAAAAGTAAGCATGGTTATGAGATGAAATACAATTATACATAAGGCGATTCATTTCCACAATGTTACCATTCAATGATTTCTTATCAAACCTATATGGAATACCTAATACAATAAGATTAGTATGTTTTGTTTCATTTACTAATTCATTGAAGGAGCTTATAAGTGTAGATTTACAATCTCCCTGATCAACATCATTTGTACCGGCGTATACAATCAAATAATCACGTTTGCTCATCAGTTTAATTTTACTACCTAAGTTTGAGACTACTTGGGATAGTTTAGCATTCGGATTAACAAACCCCGAAACATTGTACTTATTTGAGTATATAGTGAGTGGAATGCAGCGTTCTGGCACTCCAGGATGCTCATTCGCCACTATAGGAAGTAGACAGGCCAGGAATATAGAGCAGTGGTATGGTGGCTAAAATACAGCCCTCCAGGATGCTCAGGTCTCCACTAGGAAGTAGACAGGACTGTAGTGCAGTGGTATAGTGAGTGGAATGCAGCGTTCTGGCACATCAGGATGCTCATTCGCCACTATAGGAAGTAGACAGGCCAGGAATGTAGAACAGTGGTATGGTGGCTAAAATACAGCCCTCCAGGATGCTCAGGTCGCCACTAGGAAGTAGACAGGACTGTAGTGCAGTGGTATAGTGAGTGGAATGCAGCGCTCCAGCACATCAGGATGCTCATTCGCCACTATAGGAAGTAGACAGGCCAGGAATGTAGAACAGTGGTATGGTGGCTAAAATACAGCCCTCCAGGATGCTCAGGTCGCCACTAGGAAGTAGACAGGACTGTAGTGCAGTGGTATGGTAGGTGGAATGCAGCGTTCTGGCACTCCAGGATGCTCATTCGCCACTAGGAAGTAGACAGGCCAGGAATGTAGAGCAGTGGTATGGTGGCTAAAATACAGCCCTCCAGGATGCTCAGGTCGCCACTAGGAAGTAGACAGGACTGTAGTGCAGTGGTATGGTAGGTGGAATGCAGCGTTCTGGCACACCAGGATGCTCATTCGCCACTATAGGAAGTAGACAGGCCAGGAATGTAGAGCAGTGGTATGGTGGCTAAAAAATACAGCCCTCCAGGATGCTCAGGTCGCCACTAGGAAGTAGACAGGCCAGGAATGTAGAGCAGTGGTACGGTGGCTAAAATACAGCCCTCCGTCACACCAGGATGCTCAGGTCGCCACTAGGAAGTAGACAGGACTGTAGTGCAGTGGTATAGTGAGTGGAATGCAGCGTTCAGGCTTAGGCATGCCAGTTAACGGTTAACTCTGTCAATATCACTCGCAGCATTATAATTACCAATCCGTCCAATCATGTCTCATGTCTAGGGTTCTCGCCTTCTTCGCCACCTTAAACGTTATAAAATATGTTATATTAGGGCTCGAGGAGGAAGTCGTTTAATTCAGTATGCAAGAATTTTAATTGTTGTTCGACGGAAGTTAATTGTTTTATAATGAAGTAGGTACTCAGAATCTTATGAACTTGCACATTTCACCAGTAAGCTAAACATTTTTTACATTTCTGTTTTAATTGCCTGTCTCTCAGGATGAAGTGTTAAGTGTGGTGTCAAAGCTGAAAATGTCAAAAAGCAAAGATGCTTATGGTGTGTCAAACGCGGTGTTAAAGTCTGTGATAAGTGCAATCGTAGTACCACTCACTCACTGTGTAAATGTTTGCCTAAACGATGGAGTTTTTCCTGAATCCCAAAAGATTTCACGGGTAGTTCCAGTGTTCAAAAAAGGCAAGAAATCTGAGGTTAGTAATTATAGGCCTGTATCATTAGTTCCTTTGTTTGGTAAAATTATGGAGCGTATTATCTATAACCAAATGTGTTTCTTCCTAGCAAGTAATAATATTCTTAGCGAGACTCAATTTGGTTTTCGTAAAAAGTTATCCACAATAGATGCAATTGAGTCGATGTTGTTCAAAATTATTAAAGCTTTTGAAGACGGTAGCTTTGCTCAGATTACTGCTTGTGATCTGAGCAAGGCATTTGATCTTGTAGATCACTCTGTGTTATTAGATAAATTAAGTTTTTACGGCATTAGGGGTTCATGTTTGAAGTTTTTTGAATCGTACTTGCATGGAAGATCTCAGTTTGTAGAGTTGAAGGGTGATCGTTCAAGATGTCTGGATGTAATAATGGGAGTACCACAGGGTTCTATCTTGGGGCCTTTATTATTCCTTTTATCAATTAATGACCTACCTGCCAATGTGTCCCTTTCTTCAACTACAATGTTTGCAGACGACACAACCTTTCTTAGTATAAGCAATGATACAAATGTCTTGTCTAATATTGCCAAAAATACTATTTTAGAAGCCAAGCAATGGTTTAGTGCTAATGGTTTGATTATTAATGAGAATAAAACTCAACACTTACTCTGTCAGACTAGAAATAGAGTCGAGGATTACAATGAACCAAATGACATAAAAATTTTAGGTTTAGTGATTGACAACTGTTTGACCTGGTCTCAACACATTGATTTCATTAGTGGTAAGTTGTCTAGGTGTATTTATCTTCTTAAATGTCTTAGCTCTAGTCTGCCTCAGAATTATTTAAAGTCTGTGTATTATGCTTTTTTTCACTCAATTTTAAGTTATGGTATTTTGTTATGGGGAAATAGTACCCATGTAAATAATGTATTGTTAATTCAAAAGAAGGCTGTGAGAATCATAACTAGATCTCGCCGAAGAGCACATTGTAAACCGTTATTTGTGGGCACTGGCATTTTAACTGTCATTAATGTTTTTATCCTGCATTGTCTGATTAATGTTAAGAAAAAGGAAAACGAGTATGATTTGCGCCAAGACATTCATGGTTATAACACAAGGAATAGGGGTCTAGTTGATGTACCTCACTGTAGGCTACAGAAAACTGCAAACAGTCATTTTGTTTTAGGTATTAAATTATTTAATAAGCTTCATCCCCAAGTCAAGTCCTTGCCGTTAAGTGTCTTTAAAAGAAAATTAACTATGTGGCTTTCATCTCACCCATTTTACAAAATTGAGGAATTTTTTGAATGTGATCTCATTTTTTGCTAATGTTAAATGCTTTTAAGTTAGGCTAGGATTTTTATTACTGTAATTAATTTTCATATTTTTCATGTTCACTATTTTGATATGTTTTTTACCATATTCCATCTGTGATAATGTTAGAAATTTTGTTTAAGTTAGGCTAGGATTTTATTACTGTAATTGATTTTCATATATTTCATGTTCACTATTTTGATATGTTTTTTTTTACCATATTCCATCTGTGATAATGTTAGTAATTTTGTCCCTCTATGTCATTGTACACCTGTGATAACCATTAGCCTTTTTAAGAAAGATCCACTATTATTCATAATTTAAGTTTGTTAAGTTTGCCTATTTTTTAAAAATTATTTTAAACCTGTTAAATGTTCAATAAGGGCAGCCTATATTTTGGAATTTTCATGTCAAATTTTAATAATTATAAGTATCGTATCTTATATCTTTTACAATAATAATGACGATGTCAATTACAATAATGTATTGTTTAAAGACTGAATAAATGACTATTCAATGACTATTGACTATTCAATGACTATTGTATATTATGTGATTTTGTCTTCTTTATCTACATTAATGCTTTTTTAACGATTGTAAAATTCCCTAAAACATTTCCAAATAAATAATCACAAAAAGAATATGAACTTAGCGCTACCAACTGACACACGCCCATGTTGAAGCATGCATTAGACTTGTAACAAACAACAGTAATAAAACTTACTTTCACATCTAGAAATAAATTCTTAACGTAAGAAAGAATATTGTCGTATGATGAAATCGTGAACTCAAACATCTTTATTTCTTACAGTTTGTTACAAACTGCATAATAGCGTTGACAAAAATTTCTCTTAAAACAAATCAAAACAATATGTTCTTATAGATCAAATCTAAAAAACTAAAGATCATTGTATAGTCACTGCAGGCATAGTCTTCAACACTGTAACAACAGCGTGACATAAGAAGACTCTTATCTTAACCCCTTTGTCAAATTTGTCCACACAATTTTCCATCTTCAGGAAACAACAACCAAACCAAAACAACAAACCAAAATTAATTTCATTCACAATTTAGCGAATCAACTATTTACTGGATGGCATATTTAAGTACCATACGACTTTGTTTTATGATTAGACGATGAATATTATTTGAATATAAATTAACCGATATTTTTTATGAATCTGAAGGCATTTTTCGATGAAACTATTCATCGAATTCCTAGAACCTGCCACTGTAGAACCTACGGATATTTTTGTACATGTCTCTTTTTCATTTTTAGACGTTCAGAACGACGAGGGTGCTCGTTGGTTTCCCTTAGGCTTTTGTGATTTCCGAACCGCCAAATGTGGATGAAGTTTTGGAATGTGGGCATTGGCGCCTTTGTTGAATTTTTTGCCGCCCACCTGTGAACGACAAGGACGTCTGCTCTGCTCCCTCTTCATCTTGGTCCTGTCTCCTGTCGCAGTCACTGTCCAGGACCTATCGTCCACTCAAGTTCTACTTCTACACGCTTTTTAATTTGTGTTGAAGGTTTTAAATTTTGTTTAATATTGATGCTCAGTTCTCATAGTACGCCTTTTAAATAGGTCGAACGTATGGTGTGCTTAGGACAAAAATAGAGATTTTTACAACTTTATTTGAAGGTTTAACGAAGTTTGGTCTCATTCCGTATATTAATTAATACTATACATAAAATAACTTCAGAAGGACGTAGAAAGTTAAAACGTACAATAATCTATTCGTTTGCTATTAAATAGATGGTCATGATAACTATGCATTAGTACAGTAGTTGTTATCAATTCACATATAACTTTTCTCTGTTAACGATCGTGCAGACAAACCACCGGATCGGTTCATCATTTACCGGATTTAGGTTACTGAATTTTGCGCAAACAGATTAATTCCAAGTTTTTTTTCTTTTTCAGATTTATGGTGAAAAGAGATTAACTCTAATCAGTAACCTGGTGTATTTTGCATTCACTCTCCCAAAAGGTTTTTTTTCAGCAGTGCTCGTACACAAGAAGTGGTGTAAATGTTGAGGTGGAGACCTACGTGTAGTTTATTCTGTACCGGTGGAGGAATGTATGTTGTCTAGGTGAGCTGGAGGTGAGGTAGTGATGTGGCGTGGAGGGGAGAGTGTGGTGTGGTGAGAGAGGGTGAGGGGAGGGGCAACAGGCAGCAGCAACGACGGAGTGGCGGAGATACCAGAGGTCAAGTCAGTTCGCGAGACGTTGCCGTGTAGTTGTGTTCGCGGCAGTTCGTAGTGATAGTGTTTCCCCGAATCATTCGCCAACTTTATAGTTTGGATACTTGTGTAGTGCCAGGTGATTGGGAGTATTCGAAGTGTGATTGTTCTTTCTTGGAACTCCGCGTGTTTTCCGCATCAGGAAACTCTAGTTGACGAGGTCGCGCCAAATATGACGCAGACGAAGTTTGAGGTTTGTTAGTGTGCTGTAGTGTTTCGATGTAGTGATGCGACTTTAGATGGAGTTTATGTGCCACAGATTCCTTGTGTGATATCTAGATCCTTCCGTCATGTTTACATCCTGAAATTATTTCTCTTTCGTCTAACTTCACTTTACTATTGAGCCATGTTTGCTAACAAAAACGATTCGACACCGATCTGTCGGTGCCGGGTCCTCTATCTTGGATCCGCTGTCCCTCACGTCACGAAAGACGGCCTTCAAGGGATTCAAGAGCCTTTGCGTGAACTTTATCCCGAGCAAGGAGCTCTCGGAGCTAGAGGAATAGATTCTTGGCTCAGCGTTTGGAGCAACGGTCTTCTGTTGGAAAATGTTGACGAAAACCACAAGAAAGTTACACGATTTTTTCCTATCGATACCCTTCACTATTGCGCGGCTGTTCGTTACGTACTCGTCCCGGAAAAGAATTCGGTATCGTCTTCGACCCAGCCTAGATTCCTTCCCCTAGACTCGCCTTTCGCTCGTTCCCCGAATCCGCATCACCCTCCTCTCTTCGCGGCTATTTTGCGGAGGACGACCGGAATCAAAGTGCTAGAATGCCACACTTTTATTTGTAAGAGGGAGACAGCAGCTAACGCTCTAGTACGTTGTTGTTTTCACGCATATGCGGATTCGTCTTATGCTAGGCATATAGATTCGGGTGGAAATGCTGGAAGTGTGTACGGAACCCTCAGAAACTACAATCAACCGATAGTAAACTCTAATAGTATAGAGAAGGTGGAAGGATGGCGCCGTATGGCTTCGCAGCCAACGACTAGCGGCAGTATTCTTACACTGAACAGCGCAATGCAGCATCAGAATGGCAACGACACTCTCGGATCCAACCCAGACAACTCTAACTCCGTTGATGACATCTCCATCTACAACGGAGACGAAAACCATAAGATCTGGGCAGGAAGTACAAGGGATATATCGACCTCCGATCGTGAGGGAAACTACGGAGAATACGGCGGAAGTACAATGCGAAGCACAAGATCTATGAGGCCAAGACAAATAATAAACGCTCCTCCACCACCTCCTCCTCCACTCAAAGAAGAAAAAGGGAAGAAAAGTGGCAAAGACAAAGACAGGAGAAAGAAAAAAACCGGTAGCAAAGAAGAAATGTGTGTAATGAACGGGTCACTCATGCGACCTCAACCCGGCATGCGATCACAAAGCTCGATGAGTGGAACTATGATGAAAGGAGGCACAATGGGTTATCCGAACCACGTCTACTCTAATGGGACGATTTTGAGGCCGGTCTCATCTCAAGTTATGAACGGATACCCTCCTCCTCCCCCTCCACCACCGGTTTTGATGGTGCCCACCACGTTACCTCATCCACGACGAATGGTTGCCGGCACGTTTTCGCATCGTCCAAATAAATCTCGGGGTATGATGATGCCTCCTCGGCCTCATATGCTTCCCCCTAACTTCGTTCCCATGCCTCCTCATCCGGTTTACATGCAATCAGGAAGGAAGATGTCAAAACATTGGCCAGTCGCCATGGAAGAGCCTATATACATGCCGTCGACGCGACCGCTGAGTCCCGTAGCGTCCTACCAGCCGGGACATTTTCCTCACGAAGCCTACTTGATGCAGCAATATGCTACGATGGACGTAAAATCGAAAAAGAAGGTAAAAGACAGCAAAAACAAAAAGTCAATTCCAATATTGGTGAACGGCCAACGCATGGATGACGATGACGATCCTGAAAGCCCGTTTGACGCAGAAATATATAGACGAAATGTAAAAGAAAGCAAGCGTAGCAAGAAAAATTCCACAAGCCAAAATGGTGACCATCGTCCGGACGATGAGGATGAATCTCCTTTCAACACGGCGATGTATCGCAGGAAGAGCAAAGGATCCAAGGGCGACAAGAAAAAAGATGGCGATCAAGAGGACGATGATGAGAATGAATCCCCTTTTAACACCGGAATCTACCGAAGGAAAGGTCACCTTAACGAAAGGGCCTTCTCGTATTCTATAAGACAGGAACACAGATCGAGATCGTACGGATCACTAGCAAACCTGAAGTTTGCACCTCCTCCAGTGGTACCCAACGGTGGAGGGCCATCTTCTGATTCGCACTACTACGGAGGATCCATAGACAAGGAGGAAGTGAAGAAGGAACGTGAGATCATGCAGATGATGCAGGACCTGGACCTCTCAGGAGATGAGCTGGAGAGATCTGAAGTCCCGGCTGCTGTCTACCAACAGGCTCGTCATCGACCCTCCAGCGGCCGTAGATAGGTGAGTGCCTCATTAGCAACTAGTGTATCTAGGATCTATTGCGACATGTCTAGTCTGCAAAAATCACTCAGATTTCAGTTTTCAATCAAAATAATGAGCAAATTTTAGAATTAAGGGGCGACGGTTCACTTTTTATGATATCACAGTACCGGTACTGTATAATAAAAGTATAAGTCAATATTTTGGTCATGGATTTTTGTTGTCCATTAAGTAGTATGTTTTCTGCGATTACTACGCATACTTCTCTTGTGCAGTGCTATTTGAGCTTTATAGGAAATCTGCAGGACGTCCGTATTAAAAACTGGACATTCGGCGAACCTTGCTATATACCAATAAGTTGTGGAAGATACAGTGTGTGTTGAAATAGGAGTACTGGCGGTACTGGAATTGTTAAGTTATGTGTTTCTATTACTATTGATGCTGTGATTTTATGAGTTATTATATAGCATACAGCTTTAAAACCTATAAGAATTCGTTAGGACTAAATCATGAAGCCTAATATTATTGAGTCACCAAGTTGGGAAGGGTATTAAGTGATCTAAACTAGGCTACAGTACTTAAAGGGCATTTATAGCATTTGAATCACTAAACAGTTGGAAATACAAGGTGTCAAACAGCTGGTGTGCATGACCTTTAGTAGAACCGGAACAATCAGATATCAATCAAAACCTCGCAAACCATTATTTATGAACTAAAGAATTATATGATATTTCAAAACACTAGTTTGTGTTTTATTTCTTATGGCAGCTAAGAGATTTGAATTAGTGAGAGTGATATTGAGGCCATATTTCCGAACAGATTTGGCATATCATGAACATTCGTCTAACAACATAATAACAGGTCATGTACCATCTGCTGCATATTCACGGTAACAGGGTCAACATTTCATCTTAGATTACGAAATACTTTCTTTAATGGGAAATTATTTTGTTTTATATAGTCCTTACTGAGAAAACCACATGTTCTACTGACTATTTATAATTAGGAAAGCAATATTTTTTGTATTCTATCAAACCCAGCAATTAAAAAGTCTGTGTAAATACATTACAGAACGGAAACTTATCTTGTAATACCTGAATCTCATGGAAGAAAGATTCCCTTGTCAAAACGGTCCCTTCTTGTTAAAATGGAAGGGGTACGGAAACGTAATCTATGTTGAGATTACGTCATAAGTGACACAGTTGCTCAGATATGTACTGTCTTGTCATGATGAAAATCGTATTAGAATATCAAATTAGTTCTGCACTGGTATTTACGCTTTGTTTGAACAAATCAATTGTGTACTCAATATTAGATGTATATTTTTAATACGTCGTTATTAATATTTTTTATGATCTTTGTTAGTTTCTTAAATAGATCAAAAACAAAATCATAGTTTATAATGTTCAAATAGGCTAGATCATGTTAGGTGTGTTAAATTAACTGCCATCCGTACGAGAGACTTTAATGTAAGACGAGACTGAATGCTTCGTTGTCAGAAGATGTTTTCGATTGTGTCCATGTGCCAAAGCCATCAATGGCTATAGTTGAGGTAACTCTTCACACATTCCCATTGCACGAGAAGCAATTAACAGGGATGGTAATTTGAACCACGCAATAGGAAGTATAGGCGGATAAACCCAAGTTATATAATCGTGAAAGTTAAATTACCAGCTGGCTGTCATAAATAACTAGCCTACTGTATTAGGTTTATCCTTAGGCTGCATAAAAATTCATTCCGTCATTGTTTTTCCTTATGCATGTACTAAATTGTGTTACGATAAGTATAATATTTTAGGCCTACTTAGGTTTTAATTCTATGATCAATCAGTTTCATAAGCAGTTTTTAATATCCGAAACGAATAAATACAATACGAGAAAAGTGATGAAGAAAGACAGTTCTTCGTAAGAATTGAATCAACCGTATGCAGTATTTATGAATTTGATTTCAATATTTTCTTGATTACTAGAAAACCCAACTTGGATTTGAAAAGTTAGAAATCAATTGAATTAATTCCAACCCGTACAGGAAAAATATGTTTAAAATAAATGTAAAAAACCAGTTGCTATGCGTACTCGCTTAAACTATCTTTGTCCGAGTAAGCATTCACACTGGATAAACAATAAATAGTCTTGTCTACTATGATAATAATCTTTAGATCTTGACTAGTAGACTTAGCCCCTACAATCTCTTATCCATTCTAAACATTTCTTTAAACTGTTAATAGTAAAATATAAGATGCATCGACCATTTCATCACTTCTTACACATTAACTCGTTTTGTTGTTGCAGTACTAACACTTTTATCCTAGGGTACACCAAACCATTTTCTCTATGTATGAAAACGTTATATTGAACTCAAATGGAAAATGATGACAAGATGTGTATTTATCTACACACAGTGATTAGAAACATGATTGTGCAGATGTAAAACATCATTCGTTGAAGCATTCTCTGGGGAATATCTGAAGTATTTGAAATTAATCAAATATCACAGAAAAGCTTTACATTAATTGTAATATTTAAAGAAACTAGGTACCAGTACCTCAAAAGTGAAGTTAGAACTTTAGTGCGCCCTTCTTCGAGCTCATCAAAACCAAACTGCAAAATATTTACATACTATTTCTGTTATGATACAGTAATAAAGAATGTCTTAAGTTACTCGTATGAAACTACAACATTGAATTCTCAATTCCCTGCATTCGTGTTGGGGCTTCAGTTTAATACTTAAGTTGTTTTCCAAACATAACTAGGACGTCGATGTAAACGATCACAGAAGCGGTATTATCTCTAAATATGTTCATTACACCGATGCATCTTGGAGTTTGAATGCTATTGTATTCGATCCTCTAGAGGTTACTTAAGAGAACTCCTAGAACTATGTCATCTTTAGAAACCGAACTAGGGGAAATAAAAACGATGGTATTGCCTCGATGTGCAAGGCAAAGCAACGTCAAACGAGTCGTTCTACACTAATGCTAGAAAAAAATAAACTATCCAAATAATTGATTTATTTTCAAAATGTTGGTCGGCCTTTTAGTGGTAAACTGTTCCAAAGTGCAAATCGATGTGTAAATAATTTGGCTGATCTCTAAATGTTAGAAGTCCTAATAATTAAATAGTATGGTTGTTTCACTGTAAAGATGAAGTGTTTTGCAATGTCGTAACTGTTGAAACCCACACTGACATATGACTAACATAAATAATCTTAATTTAAACAGATCAGCAACAGTTTCTTTTACATTTTTGGGAAGAGGTGTGCCCCTCTTTAGTATTTGTCAACATCGTAGACCTCTGCCCAAAAAAATCTCACAAAGTAACCCCCAGAGGAGAATCAGAAAGATCATCAATTTCAGAATCAGATCAGAAAATTTTATCTCAAAGCTGTACTAATTTTGGAGGTTTTCAGTTCTATTTCCAAAGTTGGGGATCTTAAAGAAATAAATTCCATGATGACCAACTTGAAGTCTATTGCTTGTTTTCTTTTCAATTGAGCACTGTGCTTTTTAGCGAATTTCCCATATAGGGAATAAACTATTACCGTAGTACTCATGGTAAGACCTGGACCCGGGACCGATTTACTTTTTCGTTTTGAGGTCCCCAGAGGCCAGAAACACCATCTGTTCAATTTCATATATATATATTTATTCATATGGAGAATAAGTAAACTGTTGTATTTTACTTGTTTATGAACATATTTTGATCAAATTTGGAAAATAAATTTATTTCTTATTAAACAAACTATTGACATTCAAAAAAAAAAACAACACACTTTTACCCTCCCTGTTGCAGCAAACCTAAGTACTTGTTAATCTAATGCTATTTAAAAATGGAATAAATGTGATATTTTGAAGGAGACATTTAAGTGTAAATCCAATCAGGAATGGAAATTCGCTCAGTCTGCAGATTTGCTGCGGCGGGGGTATTTACCGATTAAAATAGCAAACATTGGCCAGAGCAAAACTTCCTCCATCTCGGCTTAACGAAATGAGAGTTGACAGATGTGAGTCTGGAGATGTTGAAGGCCAGAACTGAGCGTGTGGACGGCTTCGGGGTGCACACCTCAGGTTTACACACACAATTTCACAAACAAATGTGAGCATTTGGACCGGGCTTTAGTTCCCAGTGCACACATCAACACTATTGTGGGTAGAACCAAATCCTGTCATAATAAAAATCTTTGCAAATCCTTTCAGCGGCGAATCAGACCGCAAATACCGAAAGTCGAACCGACTTCCTTATCCTCCAGAACAATACCCGGGTCAAGCAGACGGGATGGGGAAGAAAGTATCGGAATGGAAGCGGAGATTCGGCTGAGAGACGAGAACGGACGAGTGGTTGACCGGCATCGGCATGTAACCTGCTGTAACCGCCTGGTGTCTGGCATATACCGCAGAACCTGCAACCACCAGTTGATGCAATGGTCGATGATGAAATACAAGATTCTTAACATTTCGTATGCTCATCTTCTACGTACGGACATATGTTACACAACCATGCGTATTGATGACACAACGGGAGATTGCCGTCATAAGGAGCTCCGCATTGGGAATAGAACAATAATATAAGATGAGGGTGCAATGATTTCAAACGTTTAGGTAGTTTATAAACAACACTTTTGGACTTACAGATCTTAAGCAAGTTTACTGATATTTCAATGTCTACATTAGTATACTGGTCAGTGATATTTTTCAAACTAAGTTTTTGGACATCGCTTTGACACTCATTATAAGTTTAGTTACCTCTTTAGGTAACTACAGGTCATTACCAGTTTTGGCAATGGCATTCTTGTTGATCGAGAAGTTTAATCAGGTAATCGAGGTTTTAGCGGTTTATTCGACCAATCAAAATTTAAACTTAGGATGTGTAATATAGTACAAGAACATTATATACAATATTCAGTCACACTATGGAAGGAACCATATAACCCTCGTAGATAGCACCAATGGATACAATTTAACATAATGCTGGTGATAGACTATACAGGAATTAGGTTTATATTTGTCACGTGTGTTAATATGGCTTATGTATTTCTCACTGCGTTTTACTATAAGCACTTTGCTAGGTTTCATTGATTCGAAATAGTTCTTATTCTTATCAGAAACGAATCGTTAGTATTTTGTAGAAATGCATTTCCACTATACTTTGCATTATGCTCTATGGGTTGAGCGGTTGAGGTTAATTTTCAGATCCAACCTACATAAATCGAAAAATACCCCCGCCGCAGCAAACCTGCAGACTAAGCGAATTTCAACTTGTCTAAAAATGACATATGTTACAAGACTAAAGAAAATTCCAAGTTAAACATTGTTGAACCAAGAAATGTGTAAAATATTATATAAAGGGTTGGATGTTAAACGCATTATGAGGAACGTTTACCGTGAGGAAGAAATTATGAATGTTAATTGTTCTCTTATGTAAAAGATGCTTTGGCGTACCAACGCGTTGCAGCCTAGTATCGTAACATTGCTGAACTCTTTGGGCAATTTAGGTTTTTGTTGAGGATGTATCGACTTTATGTTTAGATTACATTAGTAAATTATAGTGAAAGGGGGAATTGAATTGATTGGGGGGGGGAGGGGGGTTGACCTGGATTATTTATTATGACAGTCTTGAAATGTTTCTGTAGCCAAATGTATGGTTAAATTATTGTAGAGAAAACATAACTTTACTTCAATGCATGTGAAAAATTGTAATTTTCAAGGAAAGTTATGGCTTAAATTGTTGTATCGTAGTATTTTACTACCATCCGTTCAGATAGTTATATTTATTTAAAACCTGTTAATTAACCATTGATGGATATGCCGGGGATAGAAAACGTCACTCTGCACCGAAGTTGGAAAGGGGTCCATTTTTTCCCCCATTTCGTTTTGTCATAAGAGCAAGAAACTCACTGACTGCTAACCCGGTACCTATAATTAGAAAGGGGTCGCTGGAATTCTACCCCTGGAAATTTAACCCTATTAAAAACGCCTACTACGTAATTTTGACGTCACATGTCTGGGGGTAGATTCCGGCCGTAAACTTTTAGGGCGGATAAATTATTATTTATTTCAATCAACTCATATTTCACGGTTTATGTAACAGTTGTAATTAATCAAAACCCCAATAAACCGGACACCGGAATTTGACCCCCAGAAATCTACCCCCCCCCCCGTGGTCGGCTATGCTACGTATAGGCCAAGATTCATTGTTGCAGTTGATCTTATTAATGGTAACCTAACCTAACCTAATACTGGATATTTGAAGGTAATGATTAACCGAAGGGTAGTTGATTTACATAAAATAATTAATAAATAAACTACAACAACAAATCTTGGCCGATCTCTCAAACACTGGTATATGTATAGTGTATACAAGCTGGGATTTTTTTTAAATAAGGTAATTTGCGTAAAACAATGATCCGGTCTTCAACTTTGTTACCTGGCTGGTAGCTGCAACACTGAATGTATTACTGTATCTGAATGCCTATTTTAGCATCGTTGGTCTCTTTAGTTGTAGTATTGAACATTGCCTAGTTGTCTAGTCGTAATACTGAAAATTACCTTGTTGTATGGTATAGTATTGAATGTATCCGTATTGTTTGATAGTAGTAATGAATATTACTTTGTTTGAACATTGTCTTGTTGTCTTGTCGTAGTAATGAATATTACCTTGTTGTATGGTAGGAGTATTGAATATTTCCTTATTGCTTAATCGTATTAATGAATATTACCTTGTTGACTAGTCGTAAGATAGTACTAAACATTGCCTGGCTGTCTAGTCGTAGTACTAAACATTGCCTTGTTGTCTAGTCCTAGTACTAAACATTGCCTGGATGTCTAGTCGTGTACTAAACATTGCCTGGTTTTCTAGTCGTAGTACTACACATTGCCTGGTTGTCTAGTCGTAGTACTACACATTGCCTGGTTGTCTAGTCGTAGTACTAAACATTGCCTGGTTGTCTAGTCGTAGTACTAAACATTGCCTGGTTGTCTAGTCGTAGTACAAAACATTGCCTGGTTTTCTAGTCGTAGTACTACACATTGCCTTGCTGTCTAGTCGTATTACTACACATTGCCTGGTTGTCTAGTCGTAGTACTAAACATTGCCTTGTTGTCTAGTCGTAGTGCTACACATTGCCTTGTTGTCTAGTCGCATTACTAAACATCGCCTTGTTGTCTAGTCGTAGTACTACACATTGCCTGGTTGTCTAGTCGTAGTACAAAACATTGCCTGGTTTTCTAGTCGTAGTACTACACATTGCCTGGTTGTCTAGTCGTAGTACAAAACATTGCCTGGTTTTCTAGTCGTAGTACTAAACATTGCCTGGTTGTCTAGTCGTAGTACAAATCATTGCCTGGTTTTCTAGTCGTAGTACTACACATTGCCTGGTTGTCTAGTCGTATTACTAAACATTGCCTTGTTGTCTAGTCGTAGTGCTACACATTGCCTGGTTGTCTAGTCGTAGTACTACACATTGCCTGGTTGTCTAGTCGTAGTACTACACATTGCCTGGTTGTCTAGTCGCATTACTAAACATTGCCTTGTTGTCTAGTCGTAGTACTACATGTTGCCTGGTTGTCTAGTCGTAGTACTACACGTTGCCTGGTTGTCTAGTCGTAGTACTGTACTAAGCATTGCCTTGTTGTCTAGTCGTAGTACTGTACTAAGCATTGCCTTGTTGTCTAGTCATAGTACTGTACTAAACATTGCCTTGTTGTCTAGTCGTAGTACTACACATTGCCTGGTTGTCTAGTCGTAGTACAAAACATTGCCTGGTTTTCTAGTCGTAGTACTACACATTGCCTGGTTGTCTAGTCGTAGTACAAAACATTGCCTGGTTTTCTAGTCGTAGTACTAAACATTGCCTGGTTGTCTAGTCGTAGTACAAAACATTGCCTGGTTTTCTAGTCGTAGTACTACACATTGCCTGGTTGTCTAGTCGCATTACTAAACATCGCCTTGTTGTCTAGTCGTAGTACTACACGTTGCCTGGTTGTCTAGTCGTAGTACTACACATTGCCTGGTTGTCTAGTCGTAGTACTACACATTGCCTGGTTGTCTAGTCGCATTACTAAACATTGCCTTGTTGTCTAGTCGTAGTACTACATGTTGCCTGGTTGTCTAGTCGTAGTACTACACGTTGCCTGGTTGTCTAGTCGTAGTACTGTACTAAGCATTGCCTTGTTGTCTAGTCATAGTACTGTACTAAGCATTGCCTTGTTGTCTAGTCGTACCCAGTACCACAGAAAACATACTACTATAACCCAGTACTAAACGTTGCCTGGTTGTCTAGTCGTACTACTACACATTGCTTTGTTGTCTAGTCGTAGTACTGTACTAAGCATTGCCTTGTTGTCCAGTCGTATTACTAAAAATTGCCTAGTTGTCTAGTCGTAGTACTATACTAAACATTGCCATGTTGTCTAGTCGTATTACTACACATTGCTTTGTTGTCTAGTCGTAGTACTGTACTAAGCATTGCCTTGTTGTCCAGTCGTATTACTAAAAATTGCCTAGTTGTCTAGTCGTAGTACTGTACTAAACATTGCCATGTTGTCTAGTCGTATTACTACACATTGCTTTGTTGTCTAGTCGTAGTACTGTACTAAGCATTGCCTTGTTGTCCAGTCGTATTACTACACATTGCTTTGTTGTCTAGTCGTAATACTGTACTAAGCATTGCCTAGTTGTCTAGTCGTAGTACTAAACTTTGCATGGTTTTCTAGTCGTAGAGTACGGCGAGGCCGTCAGGGATAGGAATGCGTTATTCATGGCCGCTATAGCGGGACTGCCACCTTCACTTTACAGTTGCTGCATGCAATGTTGTATCATAGGTTCTGCATCTCGGAGGTTCGTATTACGAAATCTTTTCATGCCCTTAAAAATTCATAAGCTCTCTGAGTGTAATCAAAATTGTATTTAAAATGACAAAAATGTCTGTTATTGCCATTGCATTTCGTAACTAGCTTTTGCACAAAGATGGTGCCATCATCAGGCTGTAAGTTCAAAAACGCATTGTGCAATCTGCGGAATTCTAAAAGGATTTTGCACTATTTTTAATATGTATTGGTCCAGGTGGTATAATACCATAATCAATAAAAACTATGAGACAATAGTTATTTGTGTAACTAGTGTGCAAGGACAATTTGCGCTTTTGTTACACATATATTTTTCCCACAGTTACTACAAAGCATATTAGTCTTTCAATTAGTCTTTAGTAATTAATCTTTAGTCTTCTAATTAATTAGTCTTCTATTAATAGTCTTTCAAATACTATACAACAAGTTTTAGTTAGGTTAAATCCAAGCGTTGGATGAAATGGGAAACGCTGCACCAGCTGATTGTACAGTATTCGTAGTATCTTTAAGTGTTTCCAACTTATTTTCAAGCGTACACTTTATTACGTGCCTAATAAAATCACACTGTTTTGTGTTGTTTGGTTGGAATGCTGAGTGCGGTAAAAGTAAGTAGGCTAAATTCAGCAATTAGCTACTTTGCGTGTTATAATCAGTGCAAGGAAACCCACTTTGCACTTTGTCAGGTACTATAACTGTAGGAAATAGTTATTTGTGTAACTAGTGTGCGAAGTGGCACTTTGCGCTCGTGTTACACATTATATTTTTCCCACAGTTACTATAAAGCATAAAAATAAATACTATACAACACGTTTTTAGTTTGATTAAATCCAAGCGTTCAAGTGTTACCAGCTTATTTTCAAGTGTACACGTAGTACGAACCTAATAAAAGCATACTGTTTTTGTGTTGTTTTGTTGGAATCCTGGGGTGCGGCAAAACATGAGTGCAGCAAAATATGATTGTGGCAAAAGTAAATTAATGCAGCAATTAGCTACTTTGCTGTGCTATCACCAGTGCAAGGAAACCCACTTTGTCAGGTAACTGTAGGAAAAAGTATGAGCCGTGTCATCTTGTATGGATTCTTGTATGGATTGTTGGGATTATAATCCCAACGGCAAAGAATAGAACGACACTCGCTTCGTTTCCCGGCCTAGTGAAAACACTTACTGTTGTGAGGTGGCTCATTGGGGGTTTCCCTACAGTTTGTTGAGAGTAGAGGTTGTTCACAGGTTCTGTTCAGTTAGTGTTTATCTCGTGGTTTGTCATGATGTGTTTTGTAGGTTCTAACGAGTATACCGTTGGTGTAATAGTATAAAGTTAATGCGTAAAGATGACCTATAACACATAGTACTGCGCCAGTATTGTATCAACAGTAACATGTATTGTTTTTGAGCCCCGGGCCAGATATGGCCCGGCTCAACAAAATTATAATTATCTGGCATTCTGGCACACAAACGACCAAGCAAAACAGTGCTGGTGCCAGGACACAGCCCTGCGACATTCCTTCACGTGGCCCCTACTCAGTCTAATATGCGAATGTTAACTCGTGTCTTGTTGCCAGATGAGTGTCGACTGTCGAGTGGCGTGAGACCGGATGGTTCTGTGTTCTGTGGTTCGATGGTTCGGTGTCGGCGTGGCAGCAATAGGGAGGGAGTGACAGGGGGAAGGGGGTACCGTTACATAACCTTCGTAGCAGCAAGGTGAGGGCTTCGGCTCGGAGCCCAGAGCCCAGGTACGGTCTAGAGACCGCCGTAGTCTCCATCCTCTGTATTGGGACTAGGTACGACTCCACTATCGCTTACAAAATGGTCAAAAGAGTTTTGATTATAATTTGAGTTTTACAATCCGCTCTCATGTTGCTGCGCTCTACATCATTGAAAGATGCTTTGGCGCGCTAAATACATAGAAACCCCAATTTGTGGGCCGAGTCATGGTTTACGACTTTATTTAGGCCTACGCGAAACAGGACAGCCTTAAGAGACCTTCACATTAGTAGTTATGTAGATTTAATAACTTTCAAGAAACGGAACCTGGAAACACACTTTTAATTTGAACAGTGTTGTAAACTATCATAAACATTACATATGGCAGGCTGATAAGATTTCTACGTTTATTTACTATTTAATATGTTAAAAATTTCAAAAATTTTAATTTCGCTTGTGAAGAGGATAACAATATATAATACCACAAATAAAGATTAGTATTTATTTAGATACGATTAGAGTAGATTAATAAAAAGTATACATACAGTCTACTCTTTATTATGTGATACTACTTATCTATGCACATTGTATAATCCATTCCAAATGCTACCTGAAAATGGAAACAGCCCTGCAAACATTCTACTATAATTGCGTCATAAGTCTCTTGTAAAATCGAAGACTACTCCAATAATCTGAAACTTATATAACTCGAAACTGAGTTTTCATTCGTCATTGGGATGCAACTGGTTAGTCATTCTTTCTAGAAAAGTGCCACATTAGGAAGATATTAAGACGAGATTTATACATTACCTTTCATCACGTTAACATTTCCTGTTAAACAAACAACAGATCGATTTGGTACATAATTTTAACTTTATATTTTATTTTCTCAATACAGGGTGTTTTTTTTTAAAACTTGCATCTTTATTTATGTAAAAACCGCAATAGATAGAAATATGCAGTTTGCGGGAATCATCTATTGACGTAAGGGGCCCAATTGTTTTGAATTCAACGTTACATTCACATTCCTCCCCTTTTCCCCCTGCCCCCAACTTAATTTTTTTTAATAGCAAGGTACCCCTTGTGACATATCAAATAAAAGAGCATAAAAAAAGAAAATGTTTGATGAAAAAAATTGAAAATCGGTTCATAAATGTGTGAGATATTCCCCCCTCCCCCCCCCCGGAACTTAATTTTTTTTAATAGCAAGGTACCCCTTGTGACATATCAAATGAAAGAGCATGAAAAAAGAAAATGTTTGGTGAAAAAAATAAAATCGGCTAATGAATTTGTGAGAAAATATATGAACCGATTTTCAATTTTTTTTCATCAAACATTTTCTTTTTTCATGCTCTTTCATTTGATATGTCACAAGGGGTGCCTTGCTGTTAAAAAAAAATTAAGTTGGGGGCAGGGGGTGAAAGGGGGGGAATGTGAATGTAACGTTGAATTCAAAACAATTGGGCCCCCTACGTCAATAGATGATTCCCGCAAACTGCATATTTCTATCTATTGCGGTTTTTACATAAATAAAGATGCAAGTTTAAAAAAAAACACCCTGTATATATGCTTTATGTATTTTCCCCGGCCTCTTAATATCTTCTTAACTAATTAATCTTCCAAAATAAATCGACTGGAACCATTTTCGCTGTAACGGGAAATTTTACTGTGCATTAACAATGGGAATGAATACTGGAAGACAATGATATTAGTAATCACATTTGAATAAAATTACTATAATATAAAAATATTTGAATCCTGTTTTCAAACACTCAAAACAAAAATATGTTCAAGGGAACATTTTTTTTTAGATTAACGCCATATACGGTTTTTATTTATCGTTTCCATTTTAACAGCCATCCATATAATTTGTTACTAATTTCCTTTGTCTATATCTGATGCTTTTAGGAATCTGTTTATGTATTTTTGATTTGAACTAACCATATAAATGACGTATTTAGTTTTGTAGATGTGTCTTCTAACCACTAGATCCCCCGATTCTGGCGTGAACATAAAAAACCAACCAAGCAGGAAACTTAATCTGCCCGATTAAGCCTTTATTCGCGTGTGTTTTCCATTTATAGTTTGTGTTTTCACGTATTTCTCTCAAGTACCGATTCGGGGTCGTACACCGACGGGCTGCGAAATCACGACACACTTGGGATAGAATGCCGTTTCTCCCATGTTCGTTATACACCTTTTAGCAATTTTCACATACTGTATAGGGAATAAGCTATTACCGTAGTACTCATGGTAAGACCTGGACCCGGGACCGATTTCTTTTTCTTTTGCGGTCCCTAGAGGCCAAAAACACCATCCGCTCAAATTCATATGTATATATATCATCCGATTTTGACAAAATTTGGTAAAAACGTGTAAACATACATTTATTCGAACGAGTTCGCGAATACATGGAGAAAATTCCAAAATATTATAAATTTAAAATTCCCATGTTATTCTAAAGGAGAATAAGAGTAAACTGTTGTAGTTTGCTTGTTTATGAACATATTTTGATCAAATTTGGAGAATGCATTTATTTATTACTAAACTATTAATATAAAAAAACACACTTATACCCTCCCTGTTGCAGCAAACCTAAGTACTCGTTAAACTAATTCTATTTAAATATTATATTTTTAAGGAGACATTTTAGTGTAAATCCAATCAGGCAAATGGAAATTCGCTTAGTCTGCAGGTTTGCTGCGGCAGGGGTATTTACACTTACTGTTGATATCTTCGCAGCACTGGAAATAACCATCCTGTTTCTTGTATGTTTTCACTGTTTTTTGTGGAAATAAATCCGATTTTGATTTTTTTTCGCTAACCACTTAGTTAAGATCGTAAGAAGTATACATCACCACAATTAATATCCTACTGCTTATTCGTGTAAAGCGACTGTTTAAATCATTAGAGATTCTAATTAATTCCAATGATGAACACTTGTATACAACGCGTTAACAATACAGGCTATCATTACGTTGCTGTCTTGTGACGTCATACAGCCTTGCCAATAAACAGTTAACGTCTGAGTCATGCCTTTACATTGTTCTTAACCATCAGGTAGGCCTAATTATGGCAAATGTGCAGCTAATGAACAATAGCCCCTGATAAAGGCATGGTTATGGAGGCCAATATCACCATTATTGGGAACACTTGTAACCCCTTTTTGCCAACGTCATTTAAATACGTTTCCCACTTTTAATATATGGAAAAAACCGTAACATCACTTCGTTGCTGTTCGATCTGGCAACCTTGCAAAGGCATCAGCTGTGTTAGAGAGGGCCCATTGGCTACCAACTTGTGCTTATAAGAGAATTTTGAGAGAAGTTGGTCGCCATTTGTACTAGGGGTAGATTTCGTTGTACCTTCAATTAATTACTGTACTCATTACATTGGCAGTAGAGGAATGAAATAAAGCAATGAGCTGGTTGATTTTTCCAGTTGAGAACCAAAATACCATCATTTTACAGCGTTTCAATATTTTTCTAGCAGAGATGCAGATTCCGTGTGTGTGTGATAGTGTGCTGCCTCCGGTAGAATTTATATTTTCCTAGCTCAGTGGTAGGCTAGTAGAGCAAAAACGGGGGGCGGCAGAGACAAATAAAGTAAAATTTTGGTAATTCCATCATCGACTTGCTTGTTTTACATTATAATATAAAAGAAAAATGTGTATACGATAATTTTGAACATATCCTACTTAACATCCCACTGAACATATCCGACTTATTGTGTGTCATAACAGAATATTCTGTGGTGTAATGTACTGTTTTAATTTCACTTTTACCTTGGCAAAAAACAGTCAGATAAACATATTTAATTACCTGAAGTCGAATGGATGTGGAAGTACCGTATTTCGTATTAAAGATTTTACATTCCAACAAGAACAGCTTTGTAAACATAAAACCTGAGATCTGTGTGTGATGGCGATGTTCATCAATATTGAAAAAAAATATTGTGAAATTAATTAAGAAGATTATTTGCAAACGTATGGCATATAATATTAATTATTTAAACGAATGTTAGAAAAGTATCAAAGTATCACATTACAATATTGTTATAATACAGTAGTCAGGGGCGTCGCACGAAAATAATATTGGGGGGGGAGACACTTTGAATTTCCCGACTATATTAAGCAGATTTTCCAACTATGTTACTAGAATTTTTCAACTGTATTACTCAGATTTCCCAACTAATTAATATTAAGTTTTAACAGTAAAAGGATTTGACGTAGCTGACATATACAAATAACAAGAAATGAAGGTTTCCCTCAAATTATTGGTTTGACAGTCAATCTTCATTGTTGCCTTCATTCAAGTGCCTTTGGGTTGTGGCTCCCCCCTACCCCCTACTTATTTATACCTATACCTATACTTATACTTATTTTGAACCTACTATCCGTTGATCTCTTAATACCATCTTTAATCTGACATTTAATTCCAATATCTTTATTCAATAATTGTACATTGTACATTGAATAGTGTCAAATTCCTAACCTAGTAATTACAGTTATAAGCTAAAATTACAATTTATATAATACTAAGAAACTACCAATAAAATCAGGTTAATTGGGGAAACACCTCTTTAATGGAGTAAGGAGCGATTTCTATGAGATAATTTTTTAATTTGTTTTTAAATTTGATGTTGCCAATGGGTTTTAAATGATTTGGAAGAAACCGTAAGAACCTTCTTCCGGCACAGGTGGGCTTTTTATTTGAAAATAAAAGATGGTTGCGACTATTTTCTCTTAGGGCTTTTCCTCTTGTATTGTAGCATAATTGTGCGTTATCTGATATGCTTTCTTTCGCTATGAGAGTAGTTTCAAAAATGTATTGGGCGAACACAGTTAGTATTTTAAAATTTTTGAAATGAATTTTAACACATTCAGCCTTTAGTTTTAATAATATATGCATTAAAATATATTAGAACTTATATATATATATATATATATATATATATGTATATATCAATATAATGTACATACCATACACGATTTAATGATTTATGTTTTATTAACCGTTAACCTTATACAGTTTTAGATAAATGTTGATCAATATTTAACAATATTATTTGTTTTAATAAATGGTTTAGGTTGTTCAATTGTTTTACAATTATAGACAGACACTATTTATAAAGCACAGGTTTGTATGTATATTCAGTTTATTCGACAAAACAATTTCCACTGTAAAACAAAACACAGACTAGAGATAATCACATAACATGACAAGTAATTTTCTACTCTAATTCTATACTATACCCACATGCCGAGTACACGTAGTTTCTCAGTTTTATAATTTGTTCCTATTAACAAAACCCTTTTTAATAAGCCCTCTTGGAAAAGTCCATGCAAAAACATTGTTAGGATGAAAAGTCAATTAGTTTTTGCTGTAGACCAGACAAAATATGAACAAAACTAACCATTTCTAACACTTTAAACAAACCTGTGAAATTATTCCTCTTTTTAAATCGTACGGTGTGACCTTGCAGCTAAAAGAAAACGCTTCAATCATATGTGTTGTGGATTTATTATTTTGCAATCGCAAGTATTTGTCAGCTGACTACTTCGCAGAAAGTAGGTTATTCTGACTCAGCCAAGCCGGTACCGCCTACTGAGCTTTCTATTTCAAGGTATTCCAGGCTATAACGGTTATCACTGTTAGATTTAGTGTTAATTAGTTCGTCTTGGAAAAGAAGGAATGTATTTGAAATTCACTCTCACAACTTGATATTTGGACGTAAAGACATATGGTCAAATCTCGTTTGTAAACGTGTCTTCTTAAGTTGTTTCCACGTTATTTAAACGCATTGGTATGGAAAAACCAGTCTGATGATCTTTTGCATTTTCCTGTATTCAAAATGATAAATCAATGTTTTTACACAGAAGTCCCTACGGACTCCTCAGGGTAAGGGGTCTCGTTTTAGGTCTTTTATACTTTAAAATCGTATTTTAAGGTTAAAATACGATTTTAAAGTCCCCAATTGGAGCAAGATAGAAATATTTATAGTTTAAGTTACAAGATCACTTAATTTAACATACATGCGTAATCTATCAGCATATGCAGTTAAAAGAAATTCTCGAGATCTAAATTACTCACGAAATTGTGCTATAGCTTTTGTAATCTACATTTGCATGAATAATTTGTTATTATAATTAATTTAGTACTATTTTTCGTACATGTTATTATAATTTGAAATGGCACCGATTTAGATGAAATTTGGTATAAACGTGTAAACCTACATTTATTCGAACAAGTTCGCGGAACCAGCATGATCGGACTATGGGAACAGGGGTTTATGGGGGGTTTTATGGGGTAAAAATGGGGTTTCCCATTTTTCACCCAGTAAACATAAGATTTTACAATCTCTTTCCAAACCATTTTTTAGAGCTAAAAAACCAAATAATTTAGTATATTGAAGCATTGTTGTATGTCTAACGGTTACGGAAAAAATCTCAAAAAAGTTTAAATTTAAAATTACCAGGTTATTCTTATGGAGAATAAATAAACTATTGTAGCTTGCTTGTCTATAGACATATTTTAATGAAATTTGGTTTACTTCATACTAAGCTATCAATATTTAAATTAAAAGCCCCCCTATTTTCCCCCCTGTAGCAGCAAACCTAAGTACTCATTAAAATTAATGATCTTTAAATAGGAAATAAATCTGACAATTTTAAGGGAATAATTTAGTGGAATTCGAGGCAGTTAGATGGAAATTCGCTTAGTCTGCAGGTTTGCTGTGGCAGGGGTATGATTTATTACCATTACTTATAACCCATGGATAAACTAATGTCTATGCCTAACAAAACGATTATACTCTTGCATTATGGAAATGTATATTTCTTATGCACATTAGTTGTACGCATTGTTTTATTCAAATAATCAGGTTTTGCATATTAAGGGCTGTGCCACGTATTTTCCTGTGGTCTGACAAAAAACAACTGATTTATAAGTAACTTGGATTCAACATTGACATTTTACTTATTTTGAATCTATACGAAATTTTCTCTCGTTTTCTTTTAAGCTTTAGTAATATTCAAGTAATATTTTACGAGTAATCCCAACTACCGTAAGAGCAACTGTTCATGCTGGCATTGAAAAGCAAAATAAAAAATTAAGCTAAATCTATTAAAAATGGTAATTAAAAATTTGGAAACACCCCAGTAATCTATGTTAAGTACTCATGTCATTGACACATCACATGGGGAAATCTATACGTTCACTTTCCTTGCTGTCCATCGGTATTATAGATTACACAATCGATTGAAGCCTACCCCAATAATGTTATCTTAGTCACAGATTAAAAATGAAATGTATGTAAATACGTAAGTAATCAGTCATAATGCGTCAGTTAGGTATGTTGCTGCTAGACTAGTGGTTAGCGTCTCGGACGGTACGACGGTTAGGGGTTCGATTCCCGGCATATCTATAAATATTTCACGAGGACAGATTGCCCTTAAAAAAGTTTATGATACCTTCATTCTAAATGCCACTGGCGTAGACACTTCAAAACATGGACAATTTGCTTACGCTTCCACCGTAAGATTATGCAAGGCGAAAATACGGTAAGTTGGATCTCCTCTTTTTTAAACTTATTAGACTCAATAAAGAACGTGGGGACGTTTGTTTTCTTTTCAGTCTACACATTTAATGTCACCTGTAGCTTTGTTTTGGACTGACATTTGCAATCTACCAGATGTACTATATGATGCGATAGCTATTTATATCCATTGCGCATGACATGTAGTTGTTTGCCCCTCCTGCGCACTGAGTTGCGCGTGGGTGACTCCATCTCCTTATATGACGTTGTTTTGTGTCAAAAACTCACAAGATATCAGGTTTGCTCTGGTCACCAAGTGTTTGTGTCAAACATCATTAGAAAGACGAGTACCAACATCACATGGTCGGTTGGGTGAAGATATGTTTTTCAATAAAAACAACCAAGAACATATTGCCTGATTAAGTTTACTCGCCTGACATTTTACGTATTTATCTCAAGGTCAGCTAAATACGTATCATCAGTGTGGTATTTCATATTATGTCGGATGTTTATGCTTACAACATGATCGTGGGATTAAATGATTAAATGATTAGTTCCGCGATTCTTGACTTTCTGGGACAAAATGTATCCATCATTGTTCAACTACTTGGAATACCACTTATCAAATCGTAGTTTACATAATCTACTTCATACACACACTAACACTAGGCTATGAATTGAACCATGCAAGCATGAAGTGTATAAAATTACCAGTAACGAAGTTGTATAACAACATGTGAAATACGTAGATTATTGCTGGGTTACTTCTAGCGTGATACATAGCAGAAATACATGTAAACTTCCGTACTTGTGTATTGTCTGAAAGAGAAATACACATTATGAAACCTAGGAATACAGTATATACTAGGTTGATAACTTATGTCCCAGCTTTGGACAATACTTCAGTCGCTGGTATTTGGTTCTCTCAAAGAAATATGTACATTATGTGTGGCCATAAACAATCGGTGGTAATGGTAAATCCATAGGTTTACTAGTGTGAATAATCACAAAATAGTTGCGGGAAACAAATAGGCCTACGTGCGTTCAAAATCAAACTACTAAAGTTAACTAAATGGTTATTTTTAACACAAATTTTCTGTAGACATTTATTTTTGTAATGGAAATGATTCAGGTAGGCCTATATGTTAAATCTCCCATAAGACCTTTGTGTTCTACACGAAAGATAAGAGAATGCATTTTAACTTATGATTCATCACTATTGCCATTCTAAGTTAACAATAGCTATTTAATATGGTCACTAATAGTGTGTCAAATTTAGCGTAGTAAGGGGTTTTCAATTTGCCCTACATCCGATTAATTCCCCAGATAATTTATTGATACTTTAAAAGTATAAAGTTAATTTTTATTTCTTAAATTTAAGTCAGGACAACTTACAAACTATAATGGTTTACACTGAACAATTTTATCAATAATTCTGTGATACATTTTAGATTCTGCTATGTTATAATCTATGTTGTTTTGAAGCCAAACAGTAAAGGTGGGTTTGGGTATTTCACATTCTGGATGATTTTTATTTCTTTTTGTGCAGTATAAACACTGAAACATTCATCACTGAAGTTACCTAAACAATTTTAAATACAATACCAAGCTCACGCCTCTGAATTTATAGTTGGTACAATGGAAATGCAGATTATGTTAATGGGCATAACACATGGTTAGAAAAACAATGGACCTAAATCTTTAAACATTCCCAAAAGAAACATTACTTCCGCAGTCTTACGACGGCAGTCCAGTTTATTATTTGATAGGCTTTGTGTAACATCAAAACATAAAAACGTAGCTACGATTTTCAAACCCAGCATTTTTAACTTCCAAACAAATTTCCTTCACAGAAAACTGATTTTTCATGTAATACTACAGCGGATATTGTTGTCTTTAATTGATTATTGTAGCGAGGCTAAATGAGTTATTTTCATCCCTAGGCAAAAAGAAAAAAAACTATCTTGAGTTGAAGATAGCAGTTACTTATTTTGACCTTGGAAAACATTCTTTTGCTAATTCTTTTGCCTAATAAAAATAAAATAATGTAAGACATACCTATTCGTTTTGTGAATTGTAAGCTTACAAATATCCTTGAATGACGAAAAATATAGTTCAACACACACAGAACTATATTTTGAACATAAGGAGCAGCAGACATACCATAGTTTCATATCCAACCGTTCTTACGATTGTAAATTGAAAATCGTTACTATCAGCAATTCTATAAATAATAGTACTTGCTCTCTTGTTCTTTCCCTTAGTCTGATGTTACTTTCTGTAAAAGATAAAAAGCCAACGGCAATTTTAAAATGAAATTAAAAATAGTCACTTTAGGTCCTAGTAAATTAACATACAAATTTGATATAAGTGTGATATTTCGAGTAAGAAATGTAAAAGGAGTGATATGGACTCCTCGTAGATATGTAGGTCCTCCAGGGGTTTGTATCCTGTTTGGATGTCCAACAGTTTGAATAGTTTACTAGCGTTTACCTGAGGGTAGGTTTAACTGGACCGAGCGAGAATTTGACTGCTTTCACCCGACCACCCGGAGGCCTAACTGCTCCACATTTCATACACGAACCCAAAATTATCGGAAGACGAACTTTTACTGGGTTAAGAAACTGTATCACAGTATTCATTCACAAATTAGACCCGTTAATGTAGATGCAAATAAATATGTTTGATTTTAAATGGATTAGTGAATATGTGCTGGAAGATAAATTATAGAAAGATTAAACTTTTACCAGGTCTATTATCTGTATCGCTTTATTTATTGGTTCATCAGAACTACATATCTCGTCGGTGATTAACTGACAGGCCTGTGTATTTATTTTTAACTTGATGGACTTAAATGGAAATTTTAGAAAGATGGACGAGATCATACAAAGGGTACATAGAAAGATCATACAATTACCGTCACTGATTGTATTGCAATATTAAGTCACAAATATTGTTTGTGAGATAATCAAATATTGGTACATGATGAATACAGTAGTATTATTGCTGTATCCCAATTTCAATTTACAGAAATTTCTAAGCCAACATGTCCATGCATCACTTAAATATTCTTCTTAGCTGTAAAAAACAACACTTAAGATCTAAAACGTCTAGAAAAGAACCATCGATAGCCTTTCCAAATTAAAGTTCGTTTAAGAAAGCATACAGTGTTTTATTCTAATGCTTTTAAAGGTAATATATTATTACCGGTATTAATTTACCGCATAGAACCTTCAAAATTGTTAGAACCGCAGTTATGCTTGTCAATAGTTATTTCCAAAGCAATTTGTGTTATGATAGAAAGAATGACTGATGTGAGTTAGTTATCAGACTACTGATAAAACTCGAGGTCACAACAATCAGTCCTGGTATAGTTTTAAGTCCTTGTAGGTAAAACCAAACCTGTCACGTAGTAATCCTACCAATTAAACTTATCATCCTATTACTCGTGAGGCCTTTTTGATGTAAGCTTGGTTAACATTTGGAGTGTGTGATAATATTTTTGCAGAGATATTGAAGAGTAACTAGTACTTTACGAATTAGTCGTTGTAGTTAGCAGTGGCAATATTAAAACCAGTAAAAAATATAGAAAGAATTGGCGCAAACAAGTGTTATGAATACAAACGTACGTGTAAATTGTCTTCAGCCGATCCGTAGGGGTGATATAAGGGAGTGTTTTTTTCTAAACTGATATTGTTTACGGATTATAACAGGATCCTGGTAATACTTTTAACTAAAATATACCATTTTTATAACGTACTGTCTAGTCATAAGATCAATTTAATCTATATCCACTACTTTTGAATATTTTATATTTGAGTCCGTAGTTATGAAAGTGGGAGGCTATAGTCGTCCAATGGAATAGTGTATAAGGACTTTGAAGGCAGCTTGAAAATAGCTTTGTTGATTAAACAACTATATTATGCTACGAATAATAGCATAGTTAAAATGGACATCCTGTATACGCATACGATTACTATCGTCCTACTCGCCAGTTTTCCTTGGTCCAGAACCTTGATATCCTTTCGTTGACGATAAACGCGGCTCCTACACACACAGACCAGAATGTACATACAGCTGTGTTTACCCATGCAACTTAACAGTGTTTTCATAGAGGAGCTACGTATAAAATTGGACTGTAACAAATGTCTGTCAGTAAAATTTGTATTTTAGATGTAGAAAATGCTAAATGACTTGATTTACTGAAATGGAAAATCTCAGAAATTGTGGAGGAATCAAAATTTCATTTTCAAAACTTCACGAATTAACTGTATTAGGCCCTATCTAATAATTATGACGTAATCCGGTGTGAATAGACGTTAACACGATTTTTTGCTATGTTGTTGTAAAAATAATAAAAAAATTATAATATCCTTAGAAAAGTTTAACTCATATCATAATTCATACATCTAGTAGATGTAGGAACGGTTCAACAAGTTATATCAGGGCATGATTTTTTTAGTCCGAATTCTCGGTCGTATCAATCAATGTTATGTAAGTAACATTTCTGATGTTTTATCCAAAATCAATCTGTAAAATTATAAAAATAGTAAACGTAAAAACTGTAAAAATATACATACAAACCCCCTCACAATCCGCTTGTGAAACTTTCCTAGGTTAGTTAAGGGGCTTATAACTTAAGTAATTGAAGTTTAATTCTACATTTGACTTGTTATTAGCTCACCGATCAACAGCTGATCGAAAATGTATAACTTTTATATTGAATGTTGCATCTTTTTAGATCGTTTGTTTAGTATAACATCGGGATTATGAATAATACAATTAATACAAATTGTAACGATGCATTTGAGGAATCAAACTTAGAACACTTTCACATCTGTTTTTCCATGTCCCTTTTTGAATGTTGTTTTCATTGTGTTATTTAAACAAAGTATTCCTTATTGTTGCTTACTTTATGTTTTATTTTGAGCAGATTTATGTCACACCATTGACACATTCCAAAGTCAACAACAAATTAGCAACATCTCGATAGCTGTATAAACAACCTTGAAGGTCGACATGGCCTGATCTAATAAAAACACGCTGTCACAGGGCTCCAATAGCCTCGATGGTTGAGTTGGATATTGTATGTATCTAGGTTAAATTTATCAAAACTTATTTTATATGTCATAAACCAAACTAAAGCTCACTATGATTCAACATCGATAAATTGAATTCGCTTTTCCATTTGAGTTCATATCCTGAATGTATTTTATATGAACAGAAAGTCCTCGATCCACTGATGCAATTTACAAAAACAAAAAAAAAACTACAAGACGCCTTATTATAAGCTATTCGAACCAACGCTCGTGGCTAATCGTTTGATACCAACGGTTTGCAAAATGATGCCACAAATTGTAATGCATTTGTGTTATTCATGGCAGTAGCTTGTTAAGTATGTGTACCCGATAAATCAATGTTTATAACACCAGGAGTAGGTTTTCATGTGAATGTACGAATTTGTTGGGACACGGATATTTTACTGATATATCAGGGATATTTGCAATTACTGCCGTTTTGTTAGTGAAATACATTTCATGTTGCGATAGACCCAATAACTGACATCTTTCCACACGGTGGTTTGAGAGTTTACACGAACAACATTCGCAAATAATGTTCACAAGGTGCAGGAACCAACGAATAAATACTAGAATGACACCACTGCAGTCTGTTAACATTTTATTTTGCCAAGAATTCAGTGTTTTAAACAGCAAACTTCACCAACACCGTAGATGCGGTTTAACCACGAAACAATGACCTAGTAGCGGAATAGTGGCACAAGGGTGTTTCGACACCGAGTGAAAGGCCAACCAGACATTATATTTGCTAAGTAGTTACAATCCGCATAAAAATGCTTTTGAGTAAATTACAAGAGTAACAAACAGTCACTAGAAGTGAGGAAACGGGGTCACGTGTATGTGGGAAGAGAAAGCAGACAGAGACAGACAGCTTTCCATTCATTCGCACTTGCCATAACCTCCTCACCCCGAGCCTCGGTAGTTCATAGGACATTCGGTTGTAAAATGCAGATGCAATCACAATATGATGGGTAATTGCAGACTAGAAGTGTCATTCTTGTGTATGTTTGGGTAGTTTTTGCAAGCTTAAGCTTTGTTACCAAAATACGTAAAGAGGTGCATGGGTCCGATAAGATGCAACTATACAATACAGTATCGGCACTGTTCAGTGAGATAAGCTAGATGACAACGGACAATCAGAGGTTAAAACCTTAACTATTGTGTGTATAACGCTTTAAGATAGTTGTGTCGACGATCATCGCAAAGTAATTTTCCAATGATACGTGATCTACTTGTTTTAGTTTAGGTGCTCTTCCACGTCAAAATGGTTGTGAAAAATAACCATACAACACGTTCCCTCTGACTGCAAGAGAAGAAAATGACATTTAACTCCTTTGCTAAGTCGCAGCAGTTAGAATGAAATTTAACGTAGTTCAATTCAATCAACAACAGAATGTCGAGTGCTGATTTCTGTCGTATACACCTGATTTCACTGACAATTTAACCAAGCAAAAACTATGGTGCTGAACCATGGTGAATTTGAATGAAAAATTAGCTACAGCTGCTTCATATAGGTGGTAATTTCACAAACAATTTGGAAGATTTACCGTATTTAGCTTCAAGAAACAGTTTTAAAAGCAGCTGCACCTTCTATATTCTTTGTTGCTGAAAATGCAAGGTTCATGATATGGCTTTTAACTAACCCTCTATATAATAACGTGTTGGTTCATGCATCGGTGTTATCAAGGAAAAATTATTGTTTCATAATAAAACTATGGTGTAGACAATTGACAACGCAAATTCTGTTTTTTCCCATTCCAGACAAGAATCTCAAATGGCGTCCCTTATATACTATTGGCTACCGGAAGTACGGCCCAAAAAGTTTCTATAAGTAGCATACAACTGGAGTCAAAATCACTTGTTCATTAATTAGCTTATTTATATCTTTAAATTGTTCCCTGTAAATATAGAATTATTCCCAAGCATTGATCAAATTTCCTTTCTTAAAATTCTTTAAAATACATACATTGTCTTCCATTTCCTCTAATGAGGACTAATGTAACAGGTGTTGTGCTACATTTGATCTTTCCGGTTTGTTGTTTCTCCATGCAGAGACATTGTTTTTAAAACGTTTAACAAAGTTTACAGTTTGTCCTATGTAAAAGCTATCACAATCGTTGCAATTTTTTTTAGAGTTGCTTAGAGTGTATCATTTATTGATGTCGGTGATCCCATCTTTGAGCAGTTTTATATGTATATGTACGTAATAGAACATCCCAAACAGGTCTTTGACCTAGGGATGAATTGTTTCGGCGTTAAATAATTAAATAATTGATTTTTTAGATCCCCGAAGCGTCAAATTTGTTATATTCTTATATTAACTTTCACATTTAATACAAATTTTGTGGATGTAATATTTTACTCAAGGTGTTCTGAGTCTTGAAGGCTATCAATACTCCATGTTTCTTGAATGTGTTAGCGATTAAAGGATCGATGGACACAAAGGTGTCCTAGGTCCCGTGTAACTAAATGTAGCTTATCTGGGGGTTTTTTGTAAGAAAAAACACACTGATTTCTTAGTGGCAATAATCTGTAACTGATTTATTTGAGAATGATCCCCAAATTTCCAACGCCCATTAAAACCTATAGGTTATTATCGACTTAATTCGATGGGAAATTCATTTTTTTCGTTTTTGTTTCAGATGACCAACAGCTGTACTATATCATCGTACTTCTCATCTTTTCTGAACTTCTTAGTCTTGGCTCCAGCTGGCTCCTCTAATCTTTCAGGTTTTCAAAAGAAAAGTCAGCTCAAACCATTTAACACAGTAAATATATTTCTCTGCGTCCTATACGCTATAAAATGCATTTTTTAAACTTTGAATATATTTATGTATAGTCAATTTATTGCCCATAAGCTCATACATTTCGATTACATGACATTAAATCGAATATTTAGTTTTAGACTATGTATAAAATTAGGTAAAAAATATATTATTATTATCTCTTGGGTTGTGACCACTGTCTATTCAGAAAATGCATATAGAACTGAATAATGACATTTTGTACTCAAACGTTGAAGATCTATCTTAGAAAGTTGTTTTCTTCACTTAAACCGTATCGATAAGGTCTTGTTATCTATTGTACAGTAACATGTAAAAATTGTTATTAGTTATGATTGGAATGTATTATACGAATGTTACTTTTTTATCCGCTTCTATGCTATGATCATGTTTCTTTCATTGTATTAGTGTTATCAAATTGACTCTTAGGTTTTAACATTTATCGTACAGTAATAATGATATAGGTTAGAATGTGATAAATATAGTATCATCGCTATATTATGTAGTTGATATGAAGAGTTTTAAAGAGGATATTATACTTTTAAATGTTATTCGAGAGATTTTAAGACTCTCGTCATACAGTATATTGAACGTATGCAGTGCGTGGCGCAGGCGCTGTCAATGTGCCCGCGCAAAGCTCTGGCGGGGTGGGACTATCTGCTTCTTTACCAATTTTTCAATATAAAGAGTGTAAAGATATGTTTCCGTATAAAGTATTATTCAATAAATGTATTCACTAATGTATCGTATGATTTTTAAAGTGATTCATTTACTTGCAACAACAAATCAAATATGGGTTATCGTGTACGGTTGTCACACATTTCACAGTTATGTAGTTATCTTTAGAAAAATTGATGATGGATAATACTATTTCAACACTAATTTTCCGTTCTACAGTGTAATTTCAAGGTCGAGCATTTGCAATTTTGAGACACACTGTGCATTTATAACCCAAATTATCGAATATTCCGCGCTATGAAAATGTTCAATCGAGTCCAAAATATTTTCAGTGGTCATAGAAAATCAACAATACATGCTATTTCGATCAGTAATTTGTGGGATTTAACATACTTAACTGTATTCAAACTGAAACAAGACCCTTGATTTTATAATTTCCGAACAACTTTATGGATGCTTACTCTTGTAAATGAAATACCCACATCCGATTTTAATTAGATTTTTCTGCTACTACATAATGGGTTGAAATTGGCCATGGAATTTAACTTTTTCCCCCATTCTCCCTTTTAACCAAGTCAACATTTTCTACTTGGTGTCTACACAACACTTTCCATATGTGATATGTTTCTATGAAGCATACAAGTACGCCTGTTGGGATTGCCAACTCGTCGATTCAAGTTTTCAATCTGAAAGAAACCATCATTTTGTATCCCGTTTAATTTTCACGTAAGAGGTAGGCATCCATCAGGTTACAATTTCTAGTCTCCATAGCCCCGAACCAAAGTTTTGTACGAGAGGTGCTAGGTACTCATCTGTCATTGCTCAAATAAGCGATGTACCATTTTATACTAGAAGTAAGCTTATATCTAACTCGAGTGTAGAGGTGGCCCTGTGCCTCCAGTGCCATTGTATGAAGATTCGCATCATATTCGGCTTGTAGGAGAATGTGTTTTAGATTTGTACATAGTATAATCGAATCATTGTATTTCGTGGATTGAAGATGTTATGTCTTACGAAAGAAGGCAGTTTACCTTTGTATTTAGAGGTTGTTACTTTATCGTAGTTGAATTGCAAGATCGAATAGGAATATGAATCGAACTTACCTTTGACTTGTCAAGAATGTGGAGATTGCATTTGAATATATATAATGATTATCATCAGATATGCAATATGTCTATAGCGTGTATAGCATAAATTCTATAACAAAATAATTGAGCTATTATTTCTGTTATGATAACCAATAAATTTATTATATAAAACGAGGTTTTATTATTGATATACCCTCTATTTCTTATCATTTGTATCTTTATAAAAACCAAAATGTTATGCTTCCTGCCTTCATGTTTGCAAGGCATTTAAGTTCAAAATGGCTCCCAAGACATCAAGGTTGTGGACTACATTTTATCTTCCAGGAGAGATCTTATGGTAACTATGACACAGTTCATCTAGAGCTATACCTCTAGCAAACCGGGAGTGCCGATGGAGACCTGTGGGGGTGCGTGCGTTTGAAGGGACTTGACCTGGTCTCCATCGGCACTCCCGTTTTGCTAACACTGTATGTATACTTTGCAACAAGAAAAAACAATCAAAGAAGGGTTCTTCTATCAGTTGAATATGGCCTTCCTTCAACCCTCAGACAAAATAAAGGCAAACCCTAACGGATGGCCTTAAGGAGTGAGTAGAAGTTTAATTGAATACAAACTGTAAATTACAAAACCTCCTTATAGTTCCAAGAAGCAGTAACGCTGAAATGAAACCTGAACCAACAACTGTTATGATCGCTTCGTTTCTTTCAACGGGTTTAATGACCATTTGGATTCAATATAGCGTGGTAAAAGGGTTTGAAGATTAATGGCATTTTGAGAACGTTCGTGCCTTACGTTCCATCTGCGAGCAGGCATAAAATTAAACGGCCATTGGTTGGAGAAAAAAAATCGTCTGGCTTCGTTTAGAAACTCCAAATCTAAAAATCACACAGCAACAGCCAAACATTATTTAGCGTTTACGTAGTTTATTTATGTTACGTGTTTATTTTTGATAATTGTTATTTTTATGTTACCGTTTTACTGAGTTTTACAATTCTGGCTTCATATAAATATAAATAAACAAAGTTGCTAGAATTATTCGTAACACTGTTTGACCTTTGGGAAGAGGAGGAGTTTTGAATTACTATCAAGGTCTTCATGAAAATTGGGCATTTCCATGTTTTAAGGGTAAATATAAAAAAATATATATACAAAATTTAAAAAGCACAAAGTATTCCGTTCCCAAAGTGGCCCGATCTTGCTGGTTCGCGAACTCAATCAAATTTATCCCGCCCTACACCTTCAAGCCAAATTCCATCAATATCGTGCCAAAATTACTCGAGTTATCGCGTTCACTGACATATATATATATATTCATAACAATTTGAACGTTAGTGTTTTTGGCCTCTGGGGACATCAAAATGAAAAAGTAAATCGGTCCCGGGCCTAAGCCCTACCGTGCCATCTACGGTAATAGTTACTTCGCTATAGGGAAATTAGTTAAAATGAATACATTTGATACTTTATACGTAGATTCCTCTGAGCTCTTTTGAAATGGAGGCTTATTTTTACATACTTAACCACTTGATGGTATGTATTCTGTCTTGGCAAAATTTATTTAATTAACTGTGAGGGAATACATATAATTTTGGCATTTTTTTGGGCCGTAGGATGTTTTAGCACAAAACAGAATTACTAATTGAGATCTCTTTGGGATAGATTGATAATAACAAAGGTAAAATTTAAATTTATTTGCTATAAATTATTGTGTAAGAATGCACAAACGCTGGAATTCTAATTGCAGATATGCGAATCAGGTTTCTTAATGAATGTTTTGCAACGATTAAGGTATGTTGAATCTACAATGGTGATGATTGGGTCAACCTTTGATATTTTATTTCACCTATTGAAGACAAGTCAACAATGGACAAATTAACGTCAACGAATTACATTCAACAACATACACTGTTTGTTAAGTACTTTTCCTACCAAGATTATTTTGTTTTGTTGACATTACCTTTTTGTATTTAAAGTACTCAATATAGCAACTGGTTTTCAGCATATTATTTTATTAGATTACATAATACATAATCCCACTAAACCACACACTTCTCCATTTCCAGGTTAAAACAACCAGCACTATTGAGACTAATGCTGAAAGTCATGGCAAACACACAATTCACATCTTTGTTTTCAGCCCATTGATAGCGGACCAAGCCTTGATTTTTGTACGATGACATCAGGGACTCTGATGTAATAGTTATGCATCAATAGATACACAATATCAATAACATACTTGAATTTCAAAGTTGTATCAGTCAACCATACTAGAAACTAGTTTGTTGGTGCAAAACCTTGCGAAACAACATAATACAAGTGTAACAGTTGATATGTTTTACTTATAATTTCACCATACAATAAATCTTATCTTCAACATTACATATCTAACAACTATACCTATTAACCACGGACCATAAAAAAGTAAGTATTTCCATTGAAGGCTGTGGTGAAATAAATTTAAAAAATATATATATCGATATTATTTAAATTTGTAGGAATTATTTTTCGTTTATACACAAACGTATGTTTTTTCTTGTGCAATATATTATTTTATTTCTTTACGAAAATATAAAATGACTGGTATGTTTTCTGTAGAAGTAAGTGGAAGGAGGGTTGAGAAGATTCGTCAAGACATAAATAGGATATGCACATTTTAGATTTAAAAATGTTGTCATGCCCAAAGAAACACAAAATGTGAGTAAAACAAATTTACAATTGAATTTTTAAGGAGATTAGAAACACGCTAAAACAAAAAGAATATAAATTGATCGAAAGAAAAATTATAATTCAGCTAAGTTAAAAAACTGGTTTATTTTCTAAACATCAATGCATTTGATTTAGACAATGGCGATTCAATTCCAAAGAAACGCGATTTAACACAGAACGATCCCCGAATGAGCCCCAAACTCTGTCCTGATGATTACGCAGACTCAAGTCATCACGTCACATTCTATAAACAGCTGTGAACATCGTACTTAGAGTAACTTAGAGTCATCAGAAGTGTTGTACAAGAGTATAATTGAATATTATGTTGAACAGTGAAAACCTTTTCTACATCAGGCTATGAAGTCATCTAGTCGATTGCAAAGAATAATTCGATTAAGTAGTTCATCTAACTTGGTGGTGGACTTGCTTTTATACATGATAACTTTGTAGGTGAAAAAATCACATGCAAACAACGAATATTTTTAAGTTGGAATACGTTTAACGAATACACGGCTTAGACGAGTTTACAAACTACATTTATTTGTTTGTTATTATTAATTATTTTAACGCTCAAAGTTCTTACAAATTAAAGTTGCAGGAGAAATTTCTCCAATAAACTTACCTTTGGGTCTACACATAGTGCATGTGTTAATAGAGAAAATGTGCCTTAAGCGTATACTTAGCAAATCGTAAAAAGTTGTTAAAGCTTGTCAGCAGTTGCTGAGCAGTGTCAGTATGTCGAACAGTTAGCACAAACATGAGCCTGTTAACACATTTTGACCGGCCTAGAGACAATTCAGAGTAACCAAATAAAAAACACTTAACAAAACAAAAACAAACCTGCAGACTAAGCGAGTTTCCAATTTGTCTAATTGGATATTTACAAAAAAAATCTCCTTAAACATGTCAGATTTATTTCCTTTCTGAATAATATCAAGATCAACAATTATTTATTTGCTGCTACAGGGACGGTAATAAAGTGTGTTTTAGTGAAATATTAGTAGCTTATTCTGAAATAAAATTAATGATATCAGCAAACTGAACCATACTTTCTCCCCATTAGCTTGTCACAAACCTCTTATAATGGATAAAAGTCCCACAGTTTATTTAAGTAACTGCCGTACTGTATTATAAAAAAATAAAATAAAAAATATAGAAATAATATAATGTAAAATATAATATAATGTAAACATATAATATAGAAAGTTTATATTTTAAACACACCACATGAACAACCCTTTGGAATTTTTATTTTAAACAGAGCAGACATCAAAATGCATTAGGCAGGAAAAATAACTATTATACATATTATAATATACAAAAATGTTAGACGATGATACAAGGTAGGGTAACTCATGATACTAATAATTTGTACAAAATAATTACTAGTACAAGCCACTAGTATCTTAGTAATGTAATAGATACAATTTGCTTTCCATTTTTTATAATCACCGGATAGTTTATTACGCATAGTAATACATCCACTGCACGGGATTTTGAAGAAGGGATGAGTCAACCAAACGTTGCAGGGATTTCATTTCTCCAACAAAGCAAGAAGAAACCCGTTCGTCATCATGGGATTGAATCCCAGATATACTATACTTTTACCATTATGCAGGTACAGTAAATCAACATTGTATTTTATAGAAAGCAGCCATATCATATAATAGTGTATATCATAAGGTGTAGTATATGATATAGTAAAGTATATCATATATTACCTTTATATTGCCTTTATTACATGAGCTTTAATTGTGAAATTGTATCATAGATGAAGTAATATTACTTCATCTATGATTGTATACTTCAATATCAACATTCAAAATTCAATCAAACATTTAAAATGTAATTATTAATTATGTTTTACTTTGTAACTGGGCACACTACTTGAATAAGTGGCCAGTTTAAATGTCTCAACAATTATTATGATTGGGCTGTGCTTAGTAATATGAAAAAAATTGTTTACTCTTTACATAAAAAAAATAAGATAGTCTTTACAGGCGATTAGAACTTTCGCTGTTCTTTAGAACCTTCTCCACTCAACCCATTGGTTAATTTTAAAATCTGTTACGTATAAGAGTAATTTATGTGTAAACCAGATCTACTGAGTTTTGAATTAATTCTAGATAACACTACTTAATAACATATACAAGTCATTGCCCAGAAATTTTAATTTACATAAGAGTATACGTGTTGTATTTTTATAGATAATTAATGTTACATTAACATTTTTTTTAGTCCTTGACAAGTTTTAACGTGAATTGATCAGAAAGTCGTAGTATATCTCGAATATATTAATTGAAGCACATTAGGCCTATGAATATTGACTGCTGATGGTGCAAGCTACCCCAGGCCGATTGTTTTGTGTCTTGTGTATATTGTCTTGTGTCCTGAATCTTGAGATCCTCAACCGCCACGCCACTACAGGTGGACCGGTCCCACATTCCTCAAACTGGTTCCAAAACCAGCGCCCATTTAATGGAAATAAACAAAGAGTGGGGATCACGAGGCTCGGCGAGGTCCGGAGGTCGTGGCTTTCCTAGGCTCATCGTACGATTTCACGTGGAAAATCGTGATGGAAATTGTACAACACGTCAGTGACCGGACGTGGTGATGCCCGACGGAGCGAGGGTCGCTAAATCGAATGGATTTCGAGCTTTAGAACCACATGCAAGCTTTTGTTAGTGTAAATTATGGCTGGGGCAATTTTAACTATTCCTGAAATGACCTTTTACGGCCTTTGGGATCCCAGGTTTAATATATTTTCCAACTGGTGGAAATCGGGGTCAGAACACAACGCAAGGGAAATCACGATATATTGAAAAATTAAAATCTCTACTGTATCCATCAAACCTGCTAACCCTAAATGGGTAAACACCTGTAAAATATCCTAATATCAGAAAACGGAATAATTAGTTAAAAAGGTAGGTAGGATGGGTCTGCCACTAAAAATGTATTAATTAGTTAGCTAATATGAGGGACTAAATTATTATCATAAAAAGGAACAAAAATTACCGGATAATAAATTGGTACACACGTGTGAGTTTGTAAGGGTACACCAGTGTCGGATTATAAGCTAGTTAATCAGAATGATTTTTGTTATAATGATTTTGCAGATTGATTTTGGAAGCTGGAATAGGCTCTACCAGTTTGAGTTTGCGAGGGTAGGTGGTGGATTTAATGGAGCGAGTGAGCCACATTCGTACGTTGCTCACTGCTCACTTGCTCAGACATACCACTCCTCTCATGAGCATTCTATGTGCGATCGTCTGCCTAGTGCCTTGTACGGACGGTTCCGGCCGGACATCCTAGATTTAGACCGTACAACTTACCTGACTTCGGTCGTGTTCTATTTAATTCTCCAGCTCAACATTCATATAGCCTTCAACGACTTAAAAAGATATTTATTTTCCTGCACCAGCAACCTTTGCTTGGGAATAATTAGAGAAGGCTGCTAATTAATTTTATAATATCAACATCAAGGTGATTTTACTCATGGACCATTTGGGATGCAAGAACGAAACTGAGAAGATAAAATGGTCGAACCCTCAAACTTGTTTTCGGGATGTAAATTGGATTCTGGAGCTTTCTGCCAGAATAGTAAAGGAGTTTGCTACACCGGCGAATTTCCTCAAACAGACTCCTCTTCACTTTGTCCCTTGAAGTAAAGACAAGATTACGGTTAGGTCAAAATACGCATTTTAGTTTACTTTTCGTTTCGAGTACTAAATATATATTCGGTGAGTACTACTTCTTGGGTAATAACTTTTATTGTCCAACCCTTTTGTTGTGTAATAGTACACTTTTACGATTTAAAACGTGTGTTGTTTTGGCAGCAAACGTTACATTCACCCTTATTTATGAACGCAGGATGAAAGCTGGGCGGAAATTTACCAAAGAGTTATGGTCTCTTATTTATTAAAAAGAAACCTACCTAGTCTCTGACCAGATCTCTAGTAAGTTTTGTTTGCCAAATTTCTAAATTGCCTCCTAGGAGCAGGCGATCTTTTGTGTTGCGAATGAAAGGTTCATATCTGCACGCGAGATTCGTGAAGGACGCATATTAAACAAAACATGCGTTATCCTTTGAAACTTTCTCACGATTATCACAACACTTTGCAACTTAATTAAGGGACAAGAATATAAGAAAATTACCAACAACAATAAAAACTCTGTAGTTAAGAAAAACACACTTCTGTATCATTAGAAATATTCTAATGGTTATATTTGGTGTAAGGAACTAAAATAAACACTAAGCTTTATATACACAATGATTTGTTCTGACTCCTAGCGGGCCGTCCTCCTCAGGGAGTAGCGTATCACTGAATAGTAATTTGTATCTGTCCCGGGACTTTCTTCCACCCTGTATATATTTGTTATTTTATAATCAGTTTTTGTCAATTGAATGACCTAGAAGCAATCTGTACAAACGCTAACTATTATATACTTTCTTTTTCAAATTAATAATATGTGTGTACACTATTGACTATACACTTAGTGCAGAATACAATCAATGGTGTTACCTTTACAAACATGCCTGTCCTCGGCTTACACATACGATTTACAATGCGATCGTTCGTGTGGAGTTTCAGAAGGTGGGTTTGACGATTGATTCTAGAGCTTTCTGCCAGAATAGTACCGTATAGGAGTATGTTACACCGGGGATTTTCCTCTAACAGACTCCTCTTCTCACTCATAATATACTGTATACTGAAACTAGACTGTAAAGTCTCCAATAATAGAAGCTAACCTACGAGATATTACATGATTCCTCTGGTAATCTTCATGTATGATTTTGATTCGAGTTGGATTTTTAGTTCGAGTCGAGACGAGACGGGATTTTTTAATTCTCACAAAAATTCGAGACGGGATTTCACTTCTCATACATAAAGGTAAATTCGGATAATGCACGTTCGACATTTTAACCTGATTTTTTAACATTTTAAAAAACCTACTGATTTATGATAGATGACTGGTTACATAAAAAAATAGAAGACAAGAATATTTAAAAATTTGTATTTAAAAACATTAATAAAAACATCAGTATAAAAAACAATTATTAATTAGGCCTACTTTATTAAAAATTATTCTTCCGCGTAGGAAACGTGGTGATATCAGTTAGGATATAGTTCAACTTTGAAAAATACAAAATTTATCAGTCTGAAACATCAGTCTTACTAGTTAAGTATCAAGTAACAATTTTTCAGTCTTATGTTATTTTTAGAATGATTTTGGAGTGACTTGTTTTGGCTATGTTTACAGTGGTAAAACATGTCTCACATTGCTTACACTTAACAAAACTTCTCATCAATTGCGATATCAAAAGAAAAGATGAAACAATTAAAGCAATATTTACATGTAAAATATTTATTAAAATAAAAATGCTGATCAAGAAGTTATTTAAAATAAAAACGCCTTCGCAACGGTAACGCAACAACGACGCGCTCCCGTATTGCGGGTACTGCATTGACTTTATGCAAGCGTTAACGTGTTTTTTTTATAATCTCGTCTCAAAAAAAGTCTCGATCAAAATAAAATCTTGTCTCATAGAACGAGATTTAAAATTTCCCAAAATTTTCTCTAAATTTTGAGACCCGTCCATCTCTAATTTAGAACATAATTAATTTTTAAAACAAATGTATTGATTAGTTAAATCTCAGAGTAATAAAACAAAACCATACTAGTATTTGTTTTATTACTCTGAGGTTAAATCAAAACATCGGTTAACAGCATGCAACCATTTTTTTTAACATCGATTTCATTACTTCATCGTACAATAAGATGATATATACCTTGTTCCGGTTATGCTTGTGTATATTTTAAGCCAGAGATCTCTAAAAAACCCAACGTGCGAAAATGAAAAAGTAATATGTAGAATATTATTTATTTAAGCATTAAATGTGCATATTAACATATTATAATAACTTAAGTATAATACTTTGGGATACATAAATAATGTTTACATGGCCATCTGATGTGATTTTAAATCCTCCTTTGATCCTTCGACCTTTGATACTTCCTCATGCACTTTTTGGAGAACAAGTTAAGAGATTCTTATATTATCATGTAAACGTTTGTATTCTTTTAAGCACGATTATTGTGTTGTTGTTTTCTTTTGTATACGATTAAGGTTTAAAGCATTCGATCATGGAAGTAGCTGGCCGCAGGATAAATGGTTTTGAATAGTATATCAATACTGTACTAGTACGACATATAATTTTTCAATACTCAAAGTAGGGAGCAGCTCTGAACCATGTATTTTCTCTAAAGAAACATTACAAATATAATGAGATTGGAAACCCAATATTACTTTACTTTCTAAATGTTTTTTGATTACTGTTGCAATTTTCCCTTAAGAAATAAATATGAGTACGTAGTATTAAATATAAAACGAGTGCAGTAATAATTTAATTTTTCGGACAACATGTATGTTTTGTTAAGTTTTCTTAAAGGTCTGGATGCGATTATTTTTCAAAATAATTTTGTATCAATCGTAAATTTTAAACATAATTTGGATAGTTTATTTAAATTCCGTACTTATCAGTTCCCCTTCTTACCCAAAACGTTTGTATGGCACTCGTGCACGAGTGCCATAAAGCATCGTAGTTGTTCAGGCACGACGGTTCTCAATAAAATACGTAAGATTAGAATCTACAAAATTGGGATAGTATTTTTTACCATAAACTGTTTGAAAATCGTTTTACGTACACTCTTGCTGCTGTCTGCTAAAATTGTTAGTAAAAATTGAAGTTTAAATTAATTCCATCTTGGAAAAATAGAATACAAGTTTACTAAAATTGTATTTAAAAGGTTTGGCGGTGTTAAGGATAATACTGCAAAATAATATCATAAAGGTTAGGCCTATAGTGTTAAACTAGATGGCTTTCATGCGGTTACTAAATTAATTAATCACTGATGAACAGTAGTACTTATGTAGCATTTTAGTTTCCCCCACTGAAACTTTGTTACTGTACTCATAGCATAAAGAAGTGGCGGGTGGTCAACGACACAGTGAAGGCGCAAAACTCTAGAAGAATAGAAGAATACTCTAGCGGTCTACTACTAGTAGATTGATCGAAAACTTTAAACATATGGTGTCAGATATGTAATGACTCACATTCTACTCTTGTTATGAAATACTTTACCTCTGGTAACCAATGTAATGATAGCATTTACTGCAGCTGACATTAAATACAAATTGAGTAGCTATTATTTTTTTAGTGACCCATTAATTATTGTTTACTTTGTTTCTATCCTACTTCTTCTTTGGCATACCACCTCATTTCCACGTTTTGTAGTGTTATCTGCCTCGATTCTCCTTGAAACGTGAAATAGGGTTCAGTTTCAACTAACTTCAGAAGTCAAAACCATCTGTAACATTTTCTTTACAGTTTTAATGGTACAGGAAAAAATAAAAACATGTTTTATGATGAGTATTTAGTCCCTTTTGATGTCGCATCTCCTTATCCAAGTGTCCCAATGCCTATACGAATTGTTTGTTTAAGAAATTGATAATTTATCTAAATTTACCAAAAGAAAAAAATCGAGGAATATTTAACACTGATGAACCTATGGATGTCACAAAACACCTTGGGGTATAATAAATAAAATAATGATACTTTTTATACACAAACTGAAGGAACAGCTATGGCAAATCCATTATCACGTTTTGAAGCAAATATATTCATGAGTCATTTAGAAACCAAAGCAAAAGAAGTAACTACATATTTTCTAAGGACCTGGTTAAGGTACGTAGACGACAGATTTGCAAAGTTTGATCAAAAAGAAAACCTTAATGATCTTGTCAAAAAGTTTAACTCATTTTATCCGTCTAAAGTTGAAAAATAAAAAATATATTCTAATCCTACGGAGTTATAAAAAACTAGAATTTGACAGTTTCAGAAAACCAACCCACACCAATAGGTTAATTACACAAGATCAGATCATCACCCTCCAGACTAAAAAAGATCGGATTTCAACTCAATGCTTTATTGCCTCTTAAATATTCCACTGTCTCAAGAAAATTATAACAAAGAACTAAAGTAGTTTACGCAACGATCGCGTGAAGATAGCTTTTAAGACACGAGTAGAAAGTTAAAGGTACGAGCCTTGGTGACTTAAAAACTTCTACGAGTGTCGATCCGTGGGTTGCGTAAAACTACTTTACCTACCACCGTTTTTTTTTTTCATTACTAACAATCACAACTCATAACGTCTGAGGCAAAGTTTTCGTTTATAAACTTTCATTGACACTGATTGTGCTGCAACGACTGATTGTACCAAACATACACTCATTGTATAATCAAATAAATTGGCCGTAACAGCTGAGAAGTTGACGTTCGAAGCATTACAATTTTACTGTTCTACATTTTTTATATGATATCTAGGATGGTAAGTAGGTGTTTAAAATGCAAAATGCACAATTCTCCCCCCTCCGCGCCCACCGCCATATTGGAAAATACGAAAAAACTGTACTGTCTAGAGATTGTTTCTAGGACTTGTAGATACAAAAATATTCAATTTTGCCAAATTTCTATATTTAAATCGCTGTAATTCAGTAATGGCCTATTCTAGGAAAATAAGTATCACAATCAAATTTATAGAGAATTTAACTTTAATTTATAATGAGAAATACTGTAATAATCTTTACAAACATTTAAAAAATAATTAAACTAATAACTAATAATATAAAATAACTAACATATAAGAACACTTATTACTTTAGCTCCGGTCGATTAGTAGGGGGTGAGAGAATTAAGGAGTCTTCATTGTCCTCCTCAATATAGGAGTTAGTAGATCGTCGTCGTCTTCGTCGTCGTCGTCGTCTTCGTCGTCGTCTTCGGCGTCGTCTTCGTCGTCGTCTTCGTCGTCGTCTTCGTCGTCGTCTTCGTCGTCGTCTTCGGCGTCGTCTTCGGCGTCGTCTTCGGCGTCGTCTTCGTCGTCGTCTTCGTCGTCGTCTTCGGCGTCGTCTTCGGCGTCGTCTTCGTCGTCGTCTTCGTCGTCGTCTTCGTCGTCGTCTTCGGCGTCGTCTTCGGCGTCGACGGCGACTTTCCTGTTGCATTCTTGGCTACCACACACTTTGCAAAGGGCGGAACAATTTAGGTCCTTTCTAGTAGGCCTTTCTACAGCCACACGCCCCCAAACAGCATGTTGTTTTACAAATTATTATACACATATTATAGGAAATTTAACTGTTTACAACATTTAAATTACTTATTTTTCAATTACTTATATTAAATGAATCTTTAAGGTGGGATGTTTGAAATTTAACACCTCCTCTCACCAGTGGATATTTGTAAGGGGAATAGTACCTGCATCATACCCAATGAAAAAATAAACCCATTCTTTTAATTTGTTTTGTTTGTTTTTCAGCCCCACATCAAACGGTTGGCCTAAAAAATAGAAGCATTTCGTCGGTAATTAAATTCTCTATAAGTTTGATTGTGATACTTGTTTTCCTAGAATAGGCCATTACTGAATTACAGCGATCTAAAGCTAAACATTTGGCAAAATAGAAAAAAAAATGATTTTTTTGTTTTTTAATTGATAATCTTTGTATCCATAAGTCCTAGAAACAAATTGTTAATGTTATAGGAAATTTAATTGTCTACAACATTGATGTTACATATTTTTCGCTAAATCGCACCAAAACGGAGATATAGGCGAAAATCTCTAGAAAGTACACATTCGATTTTTCCAATATGTTGGCGGGCGCGAAAAGGGGGAGAATTGTGCATTTTGTATTTTAAACACCTACTTACCATCCTAGACAACAAAATTTAGAACTACCGGACCATGTAATACAAACCCCTACTCACTGGACTAAATCAGCTGTGCGTTATATTGGGCACGTTCTGGGAACATGTATTCATCAACGCATGCACCGGTGCAGTTGATGCTGTGACTTTACCGATAGCACCCCAGGTCAAGAGTCATGGGATCCCAGAACTATTTTAGAGGGGAGTTAGCCGTTGCATATCGGATTGTCATTTAGACATCAACCTACTATTTACTTTATAATATTAAAATTTAACAAATTTTCCTCAAATAATAAATTATTTATATATTATTCACTTACTAGTAATATAATCCATCAAACTGATAAACAATTGATAATTTATTTGATGGACCCGCCATCTTGCTTTAGTTGTAGACTTTTGTCCAATAAACTGACCAATCAGAAGCCACTGGTGTATTATGCACCGTACAATATCTCAAAATACGAAATAGCTGTCTACTAGGTAAACTCATCGGTCTCCTGAGGGATGCGGAATACTGCACCCGGAAAACCACCCTCTTCCCAGGTGAAACGTGACAGCACAAAAAGTCTTTTGTATCTACTATAGCGTACAAACACACTTACACACACACACACACACACACATACACCAACTCTTCTTCTATAGATAGATTTTAGTAAAAATGCAATGAGACAAATTATTGGATTCGCTTAGTCTGCAGGTTTGTTGCGGCGGGACTCCCATATCGGGGTGTAACTATTCCCCTCCATGAAATCAATGTTGAATGGAGATCGTACAGTAATCGAGGTATAATGATTTGTGTTCAAAACCATTGGCAAGGCACTTCAAGCAACATCTACGTTCAAATTCAAGTCTCTAAAATATATTATGATTTAAAATTCTCTAATAAAATATATGAAAATATCGACTGGTTAAGAGCGGAATAACGCATTAAAAGCGCATCAGTAAAAAGTAGGACATCCACTGGTGTAATTGAAGTTGAGCAGTCTTGGGGGCGGGTCGCAACCGTAGGGACTATTAATGCTGCAAATGAAGGTTCAATTAACAACTGTTATTTACAGTTTTGCGGTGCAACTGACTCGGAGCCGTGGGTCAAGTGTGGAGTGATTCCTGTGGCGTGGTGATGGCCGCTAAGAACAGTGATCGGCGCTGAAGGACGGCATTCTCCAAAAATGAGAGGCTACAAACCAAATTACAGCGGCGACCGGTTGATGGCATGATGCCTCGCTGCGAAACGTAACCGCACTTCCGCCTTCTCACACATAGGATACAATGGACCCTTGGTAACAGATAGTGAGTATTCCTCGATCACATGCTAGGCTAGGGTCAACAGGGTCATACTTAACTACAAAATAGAGGGCTTTGGGGTAAAACAGTCTTATATTACGTGAGTAGTGTGCATATGTAATACGGTTTGATCCCAAAGGCCTCGATATCGTAGTTAACGTAACAGATATGTTGACATGTAAATGTTCGAAGACGATATATTCTAAACGGTACTGTATACCTAATCCATCTATACCTATCTATACCTAACAAAAATAATTGGTCTATAGACTGTGATTAAACTTTATGAAAAGCTTACCACTCAATGTTCTACAGGTTCAAGTAAACCACCAGCCCTAAATGGTTGGTTATTATTACTCATCATGTGTAAAGCGACAATAATACCCTTAGGCTATACTTAACAAAAATAATTGGTCTTGTAGGAGCTTGCAGGCACATATTATAAAGTTTGGACATATTTATAACTGCAAATGCCAAAAGTGTTAATTTGGGAAGTTTCATTTAGTCTTGCATTCAAATTTAAGTGATGATCTGAAGTTCTATATTGGTTATACGAATTCCAGATTCGTCACTAAATTTCTTTTATTCTATGCTATAACTATTTTATCATATTTTAGGATGATATAATTCTCACATTTATATTATAACTATTTCAACTAGCTCTGAGGTCATCAACCTCCCTGTAGTTCTGTAGTTGCAGTCTACAAAGCTTGGGTTATGAGTAATGGCTCGGGTCACACCGTCAAACTGGTTTCAAACCTGTAGCATGATGATATAGTTGAACCATAATAATAAATAAATTAGCTCACAGGAAATTTACAATCGCAAAAAACCTCAGTGGGTTGAGACGGCTCGGACTGAAATCAATGAGGCTGGTATTCCTAGTTCTATTTCCTCTTACTGTTGCGAATAAGATGTTAGGTGCTTTTTAGGTTTTGAGACAAATTTAAAATCGGACCTTTTGTTTTTACGGGTTGTCCGTTCAAATCTTGGCCGCGTTGTGTTTCTTACTCCACGCACTACTATTATAATAGTAGTAAAATAATATGTAAAGGGTGTCCCGGAACTCTTTAGAACCCTTTTGTATATTTGTTCCTTAGGTAAAAACAATGCAAAAACGCCATATAAACATGGGTCTAAGACTGGGTCTAAGATGCATGGTTTTCTGTCTGTGTGTCTGTATGTGGTTTTCACAAATGAATCCATAACGTTCGAATTCCTTGAGTGATAGACTTGAAACTTGGTACGTAGTGACAGGTAAGGCAAATCTTTGCAAAAAGTATCAGGTTTATAAATTGCACCAATCCAAAAGGGCTGCCATTTAAAAATTTTTTCTTAAATAACTGAAAACCGTGATTTAAAAAAATAAAATACTTTAATGTTATTATTTTTCTACATCCTGTATACAAGAAGGTAGCAAAATATGTTAAAAACTGTGTCATTTTATAAGCTTGCCAACCATATGCTACACTATTTAGATCTGACTTTGTTTATTTTACTGGTTTGAATACTAGAAAACACATGCAAACTTTTACTGTTTTACGTTTTTACTGTTTAAACTGAAACAAAAATACAGTATAAGTTTTGCTTAATACATGCCTACTATCTTAGGTTTAAAATGTTAAAAACCCCGTGTTTTAGAGTCTTCAAACCACTAAAGCGAACATAAGCAGAATTAAACCTCAATAGAAGTGTAGCATATAATTGAAAAACTTACAAAATGGTGCAGATTACAACATATTTTGCTACTTTCTTGTATACAGGGTGTAGAAAAATGCAATCGACCAATGTTTTTTTTTTACCTTTTATCAATTACCTGAACTTTATACCTTATATTAACAAAAAACCAATAACTTTATTGGAGCTTTAGTTTACGTTTAAATTTGAAGTGTAGTTTACGTTTCAGGTGTAAAATGGATTGGTTCGTATGTATTTTTGACATAATGAGATATAATGAGAATAGTTAAAGAAAAACGTTTTAACCAGACACAAGATCGTGTATTAAAGGTAGTATCACACATTTAGTTTAAAAGAACTTGATAACCTAACTATTTACTATTAAATTTCCACCTCATGACATTTGATCCCCATAAACATCATTGACATGGATTCCAGAGCTCAGAGTAGGAATGGATCCGAAAGCTAACCCAAGTTTGGGGAGAATCGTTAGAAACTCGAGTTTTTATATTACTGTAACCTTTCAGCGGTGTTTTTCTTTTGAACCCACCTCACTCTCCATCTGACGCATGGATCTCGCAGATGATTTACATCAGCTCTTCATCCAGTAATTCTGTCTAAGTTTCTGCCTTTTATGGAAAAAACTTTTGTTTTAATACATTGTTGATTTCCCTTTGGACTTTATAAAAACGCATTTATGAAAACGCCATTGTGACATTTAAACACTTAATCAATGTATTATAAATTATGTACAGTTCTTTAACATGGTACTTTGTTCTTTTTTATCTCAAAAAAATTAAATCTTCCACCGATGTTAACTAATTCGTTAAAACGGGAATGGAGTGCATGCTAGATAAATCCCGCCGAATCACCAATGGATTTAATCTAAGTGATAATACCGTAAACCCTAGGTCTAGCCTGAAGTAATGTGAAAAACAATCCCAGGCTTGTGCCTAGCGTCCTATGACAAAAAGGTCGATAAATGGTCTTTAGGCAAGATCAAATAACAACAATAATCAATAATAATAACTGACAATGAAACTCTATTAGTCGACGGTGTTACCGAGGTGTTATGAGGACATGGTTCCTTTTTTTGGCCAATAGTATTCCTCAAATGCCGGGTATCCAAAATATTACTCTCATACCAAAGTCTTGAGTCCACTAGGCTATCAATACACCATAAGTAGATTTAAACGGGAGTACTGAGCAGAAATAGCATAGGAGAACGTTTTTAGTCCTCGAATGTTTGGAAGCTGGTACGTTTGATAATGTGTTGTGGTAACGGGTATTAGATACAGTAAGGATGGCAAACGGATTGAAAGTGATAGAGAGAAAGAGAGCGAGAGACGTGAGAAGGGATAGAGAGAGACAGAGGAGTGAGGAGTTGCTCCGCCAGCTTCTTCAGTCCTCAGTGGCCAGCAGTCGTGTCTAGTGTTGGGTTCAATGACCTCTTTATTTACCAGTAAGTAAACTATTCTACCCTTCTAATATTGTTATTGATCGAATCTTATAATTTCAATATTAACTATATGCAAATCGTAAAACCGTAATAATAATAGAGAACTTTGAGACCTTCGCCCAACGGCACCGTTTGCAGTTGTGTGGCGTGTTTGAGTTTTGCTCTCGTGTGGTAGCTAGTGCCGTTAGGGAAATTCAAATCATGTGAGGTGAAATATCTTTAAAATAATATGAAATACATAATTTGTATAACAAATATATGGGATGATGGTGTTAAATATTCCGACAGGTATTATTTTCCATAATGTATAATGCTTACATATTGTGATGTATGTTATCGTTATTTACTGTGAATTTATAATTTCATTTGTTTATTATTATAAAATGAACTTAAAGGACTTTTCTTGATACTGAGTTTTAACAGATAACAATTTTCTAATGTCGGGTTCGTAATATATTTTACCGAGGTCAGGGCTGTTGACGTGAATGGAGAGTAGTTCCGAAACTCGATATATAAACTCGTTATTTGGCATTCTTTGGTAATCTAGTGTACTTATATGATTGTATTCGATAGTAAATTGGACAATTATACTCATTTTACAATGTTGTGGTTTTGCAAAGCATACTGTCTCCCCGGACAAAATTCATATTACAACTAGACACACTGTAGTTCAATTTATGTTTGTGACAAGTAGGATAGGAACAAGCTGATTTGAACATCGTGAATATGCAATCATACATGTAGATGTAGATTCACTCATCATTGTTGTGAAATAGGGCAAATTTTATAGTGGGCCGTAACTTTGTATAATATTTCATCACAATGCAGAAAAACCTTGGTATAATCACATAAATCTATAGATTTGAGCAATAAAGACAACACTAAACATAAAGCAATTTTAAACCGGTAAAATTCTAAATATTAAATTATATTTTACAATATATTCCACTTCCAATGTTTACAATAAGGTGTTTGCTTTGTTTTGGGTTTTGTCACACGATGTAGTTTTGAAAATAGAATCGAATTTAAAAAAAAGGTTGACGTTTTCCATTCTATTATTTTGGTTTAATCAATAAGATAAAATTGGACTATAGAACTGGACTGAACTTGGACTATAGAATGAAACTAAACGACAGTACTCTATTACAAAAACATGAACAATTTATTTTTAGAATTCACCTATAATTCATACAGCCGAATGAATGTCTAATAATACGTTGTGAAAACATTTTAAAAGTGATTTTGCGGTGATAGTTTAAACACAGCACATGTGCATACAATCTGCAAAAAATAATTTTTTAACTGCACAGTAGTCGAGCAGGTTTTTGCATAGTACACATCAATATAGAGTTTGCCATATTAGGTAAAGGTGACTCTCACTTTGTTGACAACTTTTTGCATTCGATTTCCCATACACAAAACTATGCAAAACTCGGAATCGTATCTGTCTCTTGTTTTGTATGTTAAGCTACCCAACTCAGTATAGGGTAATTAATAGTATTGTAATCTATATCAGTTATAACATTACGTATAAATAACCTACAGTTTTCCAGTTGGTGTGATATATAACAGTGCTGGGTGCAGCGTTATTGGGCGTAAATTATGTATATAAAGCTGCCAATGATAATGGGGAAACATTAAAAAAAGCGCGTTGCTAGAAAATAAATTAGCAAACATTGTATTTAAGTTATAGTTTTAAAACCGCATGAGAACAAGCGGTGCCTGAACATACTGCTCCATAACCAATGCGTTCTGGACATTTCGCTTCGACTAATGTCCGAATAAACGTGAGTATTTCATACTGACAATCGTGAAGTGGGTAAAGATTTCGGACATTGTCCGAATTCGGAGTTTTAGCGTAACATATCGGTTTCAACGTTTTGGTTGGTAAAATGTATACAAACATAAAGTAAATATAAAGTACGACGGGGTAGCTAAATAGACACTCGATTCGCCTACTTTTCATACTTAGGCGATTCGTATGATTTAATTATACATATCTATTGTGGATTATTAAAAGATACTTTTATTTATCATTTGTTTACATCAGTTGTATGAGCAAGTGTGTTTAGCAATACACTTGAAAATGTACTAAATACATCGCGTGCTGTATCCTATCCTACATCTTCAGTTAAATCAATACATTATTGTTAATGTTTACTCTTTCTGTGTATTTTTCTCAAACGAGTCTGTTTCCAGGTTTATCAATTTGGTCATATTGTTTATTAGCCAAGTGTTTACAGACATAAATATGTAGGCTTTGGTACCTTTTGTGGTTTAAATCATGAGAAAATACAAATTTTATTTCGAATCATAACAACAACTTAACAATTTGTTTTCTCCTCGTGGCAGTAAACCTAAATACAGTACTTGGTTGAGCTGATGTTATCCTGAGGGTTTACGTAAATAAAGTGACTGACAATTCGCTTAGTCTATAAATGTTAGCTGTTTATAAAGGTTAGCTATGATTTGGCAGTTTCATATTCTATAGAGTAAATATTGCGTTCATTACTTCAAGATTAGTAGTACTATTCATTACTCAACTATATATAGTTTTGACAGGATAAGAAATTTGTGAGTCAGAAGCCCTCGTTTATTAACTTTAGTATATTGAAATGTACTGAATTGAAAATGTCCCTATTAAAAACTTAAAAAACAATGAAGATATAAAAAAATGATATACTGTATTAATTACTGTATCCATCATTCTTACATTGATACTTAAGCATAGTTGTTTTTCAACGAGCCCCCAGATGTTTCAAACTTCATAACACAAGCTTCTGTATACGGACAGAGCAATATAATGTATAATCTAGTGCTAGTGTAGATTGTAGAGTACCGTTGTATCCTAATACCTCCCACTCACGGCATTGCTCTGTTCTCGGAATGGATATCGCACCGTGGTTGTGTACTGGTCGAATGCTTAACCAGAGCAGCGTTACAGCGTACTGTTCTCTGTTCTATCTCTGGATAAGCCAGCACTAGCAGCTCAGCGCAAACGCAGTGTGACGCTAACGGACTAGTTACTACGCAGCCGAAGTAGTGCAGAAGCGCAGAGCTACTGTCATCATGACTTTGACTGCGGATAATCACAGATGCGAGTCTCCACTCAGCGCCCTACTCAGAGGCAGAGGTTGCGTGATGAACTCTGTAATGTACAACACCGTTGCAACTAATCCTATCCTAGAAAAATAACTACGGGACTGCGCAAAAGTGTGACTGTGATCGAGCCACAGAGTCTGGTTGTGGTTTTACTACGGTGACTTCATTCCCTTCCATTCAAACTATGGAATTGGTTCTGACAGATAGGGTGGAGATATTGATACACATATTCGAGAGGCTGGGTCGCTGAATAGTCATACGGATTAGTTTTAGCTTTTACGACTCATATAACTGTAAATTCCATTCCCATGAAGACGTTGTAGCCAGTTTAAGAATAAAAGTGGACTAGTTGAGTTCAGCCACCGATAGTGAGTTGAGCCACCGATAGTGAGTTGAGCCACCTACAGTGAGTTGAGCCATCGATAGTGAGTTCAGACACCTACATTGAGTTCAGCCACCTACAGTGAGTTGAGCCACCTACAGTGAGTTGAGCCACATACAGTGAGTTGAGCCACCTACAGTGAGTTCAGCCACCTACAGTGAGTTCAGCCACCTACAGTGAGTTCAGCCACCTACAGTGAGTTCAGCCACCTACAGTGAGTTCAGCCACCTACAGTGAGTTGAGCCACCTACAGTGAGTTGAGCCACCTACAGTGAGTTTAGCCACCTACAGTGAGTTGAGCCACCTACAGTGAGTTGAGCCACCTACAGTGAGTTGAGCCACCTACAGTGAGTTGAGCCACATACAGTGAGTTGAGCCACATACAGTGAGTTGAGCCACCTACAGTGAGTTGAGCTACCGACAGTGAGTTGAGCCACCTAAAGTCAGTTCAGCCACCTACAATGAGTTGAGCCACCTACAGTGAGTTGAGCCACCTACAGTGAGTTGAGCCACCTACAGTGAGTTGAGCCACATACAGTGAGTTGAGCCACCTACAGTGAGTTCAGCCACCTACAGTTGAGTTCATCCACCTACAGTGAGTTGAGCCACCTACAGTGAGTTCAGCCACCTACAGTTGAGTTCAGCCACCTACAGTTGAGTTCAGCCACCTACAGTGAGTTTAGACACCTACAGTGAGTTCAGCCACCTACAGTTGAGTTCATCCACCTACAGTGAATTCAGCCACCTACAGTGAGTTGAGCCACCTACAGTGAGTTGAGCCACCTACAGTGAGTTGAGCCACCTACAGTGAGTTGAGCCACCTACAGTGAGTTGAGCCACCTACAGTGAGTTGAGCCACCTACAGTGAGTTCAGCCACCTACAGTGAGTTCAGCCACCTACAGTGAGTTCAGCCACCTACAGTGAGTTCAGCCACCTACAGTGAGTTGAGCCACCTACAGTGAGTTGAGCCACCTACAGTGAGTTTAGCCACCTACAGTCAGTTCCGCCACCTACAGTGAGTTGAGCCACCTACAGTGAGTTGAGCCACCTACAGTGAGTTGAGCCACCTACAGTGAGTTGAGCCACCTACAGTGAGTTGAGCCACATACAGTGAGTTGAGCCACATACAGTGAGTTGAGCCACCTACAGTGAGTTGAGCTACCGACAGTGAGTTGAGCCACCTAAAGTCAGTTCAGCCACCTACAATGAGTTGAGCCACCTACAGTGAGTTGAGCCACCTACAGTGAGTTGAGCCACCTACAGTGAGTTGAGCCACATACAGTGAGTTGAGCCACCTACATTGAGTTGAGCCACCTACAGTGAGTTCAGCCACCTACAGTTGAGTTCATCCACCTACAGTGAGTTGAGCCACCTACAGTGAGTTCAGCCACCTACAGTTGAGTTCAGCCACCTACAGTTGAGTTCAGCCACCTACAGTTGAGTTCAGCCACCTACAGTGAGTTTAGACACCTACAGTGAGTTCAGCCACCTACAGTTGAGTTCATCCACCTACAGTGAATTCAGCCACCTACAGTGAGTGGAGCCACCTACAGTGAGTTGAGCCACCTACAGTGAGTTGAGCCACCTACAGTGAGTTGAGCCACCTACAGTTGAGTTCATCCACCTACAGTGAGTTGAGCCACCTACAGTGAGTTCAGCCACCTACAGTTGAGTTCATCCACCTACAGTGAGTTGAGCCACCTACAGTGAGTTCAGCCACCTACAGTTGAGTTCAGCCACCTACAGTTGAGTTCAGCCACCTACAGTGAGTTCAGCCACCTACAGTTGAGTTCATCCACCTACAGTGAGTTGAGCCACCTACAGTGAGTTGAGCCACATACAGTGAGTTGAGCCACTTACAGTGAATTAAGCCACCTACAGTGAGTTGAGCCACCTACAGTGAGTTGAGCCACCTAAAGTGAGTTGAGCCACCTACAGTGAGTTGAGCTACCGACAGTGAGTTGAGCCACCTACAGTGAGTTGAGCCACCTACAGTGAGTTGAGCCACCTACAGTGAGTTGAGCCACCTAAAGTGAGTTGAGCCACCTACAGTGAGTTGAGCTACCGACAGTGAGTTGAGCCACCTACAGTGAGTTGAGCCACCTACAGTGAGTTGAGCCACCTAAAGTCAGTTCAGCCACCTACAGTGAGTTGAGCCACCTGCAGTGAGTTGAGCCACCTGCAGTGAGTTGAGCCACCTGCAGTGAGTTGAGCCACCTGCAGTGAGTTGAGCTACCGACAGTATGCGTTGATGTAAATAACTTATTTCTGTTGAATCTGCTAACGCTGTGGCAAGCCAAGCTTTAGGAAACACTTCATGTTAACTATAGCATCTTGTATATCACATACATTAACAAAGTTTTCGAATATAAGAGAAATATAGAATTCGAACAGTACTTAGAAGTGCAATACACTTTTTATTCGTACTTTTATCAAATCCTTTAATATCGATTAATTACTTCTTGTACTTGAATAATTGTTCCCAGTCTGCGATATTGTTTTGACAGTTCATTTATACATGTATTACAACAACTCTGAAGCACCACTGTACATTCACACAAACAGTACAATAAGATAAATGTAGATAACAGACAAAACCTACGATATTTTAGCCCGACACTGAAATTATTCAGCCTATAGTTTAACTCAATAGAAGAAGGGCCAGAGTAATTAGATATTTTTAAGTACTGTCAGTGCCTATCGCACTTACCTAAACTTACAAAACACTCTTGAGTTACGGCTGACCTTCAATACAAATTGTCAATACAGTGTAAAAAATATGTGTTTTTTTTTAACTAATAGGCCCCAATACACTTAACCAATATAATTATAGTAATATGTTATAAATCTAAGCTTAATATAATAATTAATCAAATTTATATAGGGTGTTACATTACTGGTACAGTATGACAATTTCATTGTGTTATACTCTCTATCTAACATAATCATTGTACTACTGTATATATAAAACAGCATGACCTTCTTTACTCTTAAATAAGTTCAAAAAGAATCAGGTCCTGCATGCCCGCTTCGCTCGGTTAATCTTGGAGGTGTTCAACGAAAATAGTAAAAAAATTCTCAAGCTCTGTAAATAAGAACAGGCAATGTGTTAAAATTCCCCAAAGTCAGGGCACATTAATGGGAAGTATATATGCAAATTTCACTTAAATGAAAATATATTCACCTAAAACTTGTCCTTTTCACCTCTTTACAACCGGTAGCTTTCTCTTACGTTCATTGGACTTCGATACCTGAGATACCGAGGACTGAGTAGAATTTAGAATGCAAATCGCGTAATTTGCACAACTCCTGTTCGTTTAGTTTCTCCCCAGTAAAGACTACCCATGTGTGATTGCGGTATTTATAGGCTACTAGCATATTGTTTACTTCTAGTATTCAGTCATTCGACTATATACAGAAGTCATAATACATGATTTAAAACAAACTCATTTTAACATTTGATTAGATGTTTACGTCGTAGGCACATTTTTAAGGGGAGGATGAGTGAAGTAATGGTAGTTTTGTTGCTGACTAATATCAGTGGTACTTAAGTCAGAACCATAATCTGTAGTTTCGTGTTTACGTTTCAATACGGGTAGTCCCACTATAATAATTCGTACGCTTGACTCATAGGCACTATGATCCGTAGAGAAAGCGGACATTGCTACTGTGTTTTTAAATAAAGACACTAGGCCCATTATGCAGTATGATCTGTAAAGTAGGTGTATCCTTTCATTTATTGGCGAATTTCCCATATAGGGAATAAGCTATTACCGTAGTACTCATGGTAAGACCTGGACCCGGGACTAATTTACTTTTTCGTTTTGAGGTCCCTAGAGGCCAAAAACACCATCCGTTCAAATTCGTAGACATATATATTATATATATATATTATATATATATATATATATGTGTGTGTGTGTGTGTGTGTGTGTGTGTGTCCGTTAGCACGACAACTTGAGCAAAAATGATCCGATTTTGATGAAATTTGGTACAAACGTTTAAACTTACATTCATTCGAACGAGATCGTGAACCAGCCTGATCGGACTATGGGAACGGGGGTTTATGGGGGGATGGGATAAAAATAGATTTCCCCATTTTTGACCCTAAAAACACAAAATTTCACAATTTCTTTCCAAACCATTTTGTAGAGCTTAAAAAAAACAACGAATAATGTATATTGAAGCGTTATTATGCGCCTAATGGTTACGGAGAAAATTTCCAAAAAAATTTAATTTAAAATTCCCATGTTATTCTTATGGAGAATAAGTCAACTGTTGTAGTTTTGATTATTTATGAACATATTTTGATCAAATTAATTTGGAAAATACATTAATTTGTTACTAATCTACAGTATTAAAATTTTGCAACAAAAAACTTTTACCCACCCTGTCGCAGCAAACCTTAGTACACTCGTTAAACTAATTATATTTAAATAGGGAATAAATGTAATATTTTTAAGGAGACATTTTAGTGTAAATCCAATCAGGCAAATGAAAATTCACTAAGTCTGCAGGTTTGCTGTGGCGGGGGTATTTTATATACGAGCCTGTAGTGCAGGTGAACCTTCAATATAATTTACTAGGTTTGTAAGTTAGCTGTCCCCGTCTATAACATAGGTTAAACACACTCTTTCATATAATTACCATATTTATTGATTAGCTGAGGACAATTATTTTAAAGATGTTTCCTTCAGGTTCATGCAGAGGGATTTTTTTGTTCACGACACTTTCATATTATATAACATCGTATTTGGTAGTTAATATTCGACTAAATACAATAATCTAATTACAAACCAATATTGTCCTGAAATTTTATACCGAAAGAGTTAGCCCAACATCGTTGAATTTAAATTTTAAAATTAAGAGACATAAAGTTGACTAACGTAAGTTTTTCACGCATGGCTTCAGATTTTACTGAACTGTGTGATGAAAAGTCTACTTGCATTATCCAAAGTCAATGTCCATAATTACAAAATTTAAAGTAGTATTATTTGTATTACCAGCAGTTCTAAAAAACACTATTCCTCAAATCAGCTGATTCTTGTTTCAAACCATATGTTTGTTTAATTCAGAATTATTGTGAATAATTTTATCCTATGATATCGGGGTGAACTACATATCACCCCGTCGACCAATTTAATCAATTAGATACAAATATTCACACTCTTCCTCAGACTGAACTTCCAATTCGCCACACAACTGATATTCGCTGTTCTCTCACTATAAACAGGTAGGAGATGAAATTGGTTCATCATGAAGTGGGATTAGAAAGAGTTCTAATCCGAGTGACAATTCTTTGGACAACGTGAGGCTCGGATGTGATCATTGCAAGCATGACACCTCTTAAGAGAGAGCCGCGTATGGAAGAAACTATGCGAACCGAAACTTTCGTAAAATGGAGCCTTAGATGACTCCATGGAAAGAGTTTGGCATTTTGATAATACATTCCACATAAATTGTAAGACACCAAGTTGGTGATGTAGAAAACAACCTCTGATTTCTCCACACAATAATATAAAAACTAGAGATCACTACGTATCACGTTTGATACGAAATAATGTTAAAACTTTCAACAAATAGATAATATAATGACTTTAATCATGAAACTGCATCGGAAGATTGTTTTTGTGTTTTAGGAATATTAATAGCTTAGGCCTACGTCCAGCTGATATTGTCAAACTGAGTATTAAGGTTAGTTATCTATCACCTTCGTTCATTTCATGTGTGTTACTATTTTTGTAAAACATGTTCTAGAACACACTATTGTATGTTTCAGATTTTGAATACTTCTTCATTATCAGAATTCAAACTGCTTGACAATTAATTTGGAATTTTCAAAGGGAATCGTCGGTACGAAGGTTTGAATGAGGTAAGCTATCATAACTTATATATCACACCAGAGGAACTTATGATTTCAGTTGTTTATTGCTCTGGACCTTCCTAGCGGTTGTCTGTGTTATTTGCTCTCTAGTCTCTGATGCAAATCGCTAACTATGAAATACCATAGGTTTTTATTCAATATCACACTTTTTTTAGTGGTAAATTAAACACATATTAGTCCTTGAAAATACTGAATAGGTACTAAGATTTTTTTTCAAATTATTTAAAAAAAATTCTTTTTTTTTAATAATTTGAAAAAATCTTAGTCATGGATTAAATATTCTACAATACATCAATAATTTGAAATAAATTGTACTGCGTAGAAGGTTATTTACTAAATAACCAAGTACAAACTTTTATCAGAACCATTAAACATTGAATAAATGGAAATATTCTCCATCCATAGAAAATTTTAACATTTAAGTAGGTAGTATTAAATCTGTATAAGACTGTATATAATACCTCTGAGTACAGTCATTTATTAAAGAACTATTTCCTTATTACATGGCAAATATGTGATGCAACAGCAGTGTGGTTCATGTGTGTGGTGTGTTAAAAGATGTGTTGCCGTATTTACATTATGTTATAAGTAATTTAGATAGCTTCTCAGTTCTCTGATATGATTCAGTGGCCAAAACAAGTAGGATCGTGTATTATACAAATTTACGAAGATCCGATTTTTACCCTGTTCAATGTTTTTCTTTAGCACAATTGCCACTACGCTTCGGCTGACGTCTACCGACTAACGTTACTGTATATGTAGCGTGGCATAACGTCCGATGTAGAGAAAGCGTGCAAGTTATTCGACCAACTTCTCTTTCATTAATACGCCACTTATAGCCATCATAATACGGATTGAAATTTTGAAAGTCAATATCTCGGTACACCATAGTGTGCGAAAAACGACAACCCCGCTTCATATATTATCAATTACAATTTTTAAAACTATAAAATAAATTACTCCGAGATTTAATTTTTTTATGTTTTGACTCAAACACAAACTGATATATTTTAGTTTGTGATACAAATTTATATTACGAATATTAAAATATGCCTATATTTTAGTTTACAGTCGAACTAAATTACCGGAATACTTAAGGGAAATCAAATTACGTATTTAATTTAAATAAAATAAAAAAATAGCTTTATAATGGATTATTTTACTTTATATTGTAGGATATGGGGTGACAAACTTAAACTTTGCCAGTGATCATTTCGATTAGTAAATGGGTTCCCGCCGCCTATTAATACTGTAAATCGGTGGATTTCTCGTAACGCAATTTCATATCTATATAATTAATACGCTACATGAAACTTTGTCGGTTGAACTCCTCCGCCATTTCTTAACCGATTTTATCCATTGACATCTCATTGGAAAAAGCGTGTCGCGTAGATTTGCAAACTGGCCTTACATTGTTGACAAAGTCGCTTGGGTTTTGTCCCAGTGGCTTTGAAAGTTCCCATGTTATCCTTATGAAGAACATAATTGTTTACGTTTTGATCAGCTGTATAATTTAATTGCTGTTATTTATTTTTCGATTCAATGAAACGCATTGAGTAAATTTATTTACTATTTGAGTTTGTGTAAACATAACCCCCAAAACGAAAACGGACCGTGTTAGTATGGTTGTATCTTAAATTTGTGTATTTATCGTTTTTTTGTGTAGCTATAATTTGTTTATTTGTTGTTTTTTTTCTTTTAAATGCCTCCGACGCGACAACAACGAAACATAGAAAGGAGGCGTACACGTCAGCACCTGACCCTGGACAATCTCAACTATTAGGTTACGAATGCGAGCTAACACTACCCCTAAAAGACTTTTCGTTCTCAATTGACCCTCTATCAATGACATGTGTTGCCTGTACAGCGAGGCATTTTCAGAAGGAGAAAACCAGCCGGAATGCTTTAGGTTTATCAATAACGAAGATAACCAGGTAATCAGGGTCTGAGTTACACAATGGTAATATTTGAGTTGACTCTTTTTAAACTCATTGTAAATATGACTGTTATTGGTTTTGAAATAACCCCTGTAATACTTTGCAATTGCTCGAATTCGAGCAATATGTACACTAGTAGTTTAAATTGACTAAATGTATCTCTCAACTGTGTATTATTGTAAAGAAAGTAATGGATACAATTTTGTAAGCATAATACATATTGCAATTTGGTCAACCAGTTCCTCGTAGTTTAATAATTTTGTTATATATCAGTTGAAATAGGGTTTAGGCGTCCTTTTCTGGTGTATGTAATATCGGTTCTGACTTTTTATTTATTATTTAATATTTTACCAATTTAAAACAGTTTTATCAAAATAAAAATATATGTTTGTAAACAATCGCTAGTCTTTTCAGGGAGTATTTTCCCTTCTCCTAATTTTTTTTATTGATTGTCTCACTGTCGGATGTTTTGCTTTTATAATGACAACTGCATTGTTTCTGGCATATTCTTTAGATCCCACAATAGGATGCGAAGGATACTTATGTATAAGATTAGAGGCCCAATAGAAAGAGAATCCTTATTGTCATCCTAAAGTTTCGTTCATTATGTTCACAATTCCTTCGAAGGTTTTCAAAGATCTAGAAATACCTAAATCATTGTAATTATGATAACAACAACAATCGTCGTATTTTTCATTAACTGAACATACCTATTATACTGCCTAACTATAGAGCATTATTGGAACACAGTCACATATTTAAATTACCAAACGTGCAATCTTGATTGCCATCGCGCTGCTGGGCAAGAGTGATGATCGAGTTATGGAAATCAAGGATTACAACGATTAGCGACTAGAAATCCCTAATAGGATTACCAATATAAATATACTATCGAAAACTAGCTATTCGATCTAAAAGACTAAAAAACCATTTCCTAAACCATCTAGTGGTAGAATTTAAATTGTATTTGTTATTTCTTGCTTTTGGATCAAAATAGATGTTCATACAATTTCTCCTTCCAAATCGGTCAACGGAGTATGTCAAAATAATAAATGGAATATTGAACCTGTATTGAGTTTAATGTTTAAGCAAGCATTTTTTTTACACTAGATTCCCTTAAAATTGCTGACAATTCCTCAATTTTCAGCTAAATACCTATTTAATGTATCAGTGGCTATCTGGCAAAGACGTGGTGATTTGTCGGATTATCTATCGAGGGCAGTGTTATATCGGCTCCAGCACGTTCTGTCTGAGATCCAGTTTCAACATGCCTCACATGTCAAGGAACGTCGGTTACTGGAAAGTCTAGTCATTGACTTCGCTAAACTGTGACAGTAGATGTGATCCCCACTTGACGTTTACCGCAGTCATGAGTTTTTGTCTTCTTTCTATCGTAATCGTCCTCTATTACTGTACAAGATATTTGAATCTTCGACGAGATGATCACGTCACCCCGTATCATATAAATTCTTCTCTTTTAAAACTGTCCGACGTTAGAGAAATACGCATTATTATTATTACTCGTTCGGCCATCAATCTCAGATTTTTAAATGGTAGATGTGCAAGAAATACCCGCTCTGGCTCATCAACTCTCCAAATTTCTCACCATAAGACAACAGTTTTTAATAGATCATTTACAACAGCATGTCGCCTTTTGGAACTCCCTACCATTCACTATCAGGAGCATAGAATCCCGTTCCAGACCGACGGCGGCGCTGAAAGCGTACTACTGTATCTCGATCGGATTACCAAGCGGAGGGATGGCGTGCGTTAGGCCTGGGTGTGGCAAAGAGTGAATGTGTGTATATGCGTATATTAGGGACAAAGATTTATAACTTAAGTTGTTACTTATTATTTTGTTTATAGTTTCAAAAGTGTTATAATAATGTATTGTTTGGTTTATATTTAGTACATAAGAGGTTAACTTAACATCTTATATACTAGATTAACTGTAAGAAATTACCATGTGGTCCTAATGTACGCCTCAATAAAAAGGTATTTTCATTCATTCATCCATCCTCATTGCGTTTAACTTTAACCGGTTTAGAAGATTGTTGATCCATAAAGTCTTTTCAAGATAGGCCCTTAGCAAATGAAAAGGTAACCTAACATAGCTTAATTTGCATAGGGCGTCGTGACTATCTTCTTGAAAAGACCCAAACATTTTTTGTCCAAAGGCATTGTTTGGGTGTTTTAGTCTCTTTATGATATTTCCACCAATACTTCTTGCTACTCAACCGTAGATTTGTATCAAAAGAAATGCACTTTAGATTAAGAATAACCAGCTCAAGAATCCACAGTGCAAGAATGTAGTAATTTAGGATAGTAACCTCAACATTTAAAGGCGTTCAACATTCTAGCAGCAATTATGAACCCTAGAAACACCATACAGTAACTATTTGAAACTATAAAAAATTTTGAGATTTCATTACCAGTGTCAACAAACAAAGTGACTGTGAAACAAAATTATGTGTATAATTTGCCTTGAAATAATAGTGTCAATTTAGTTAGACTTTTTCTTCTGTCCAAATTACATTAGCTCCATAATGCGCACTTGTGATAATAAAATCGAGTATTTTATCTTAGGAATTGTTAAACAAATTACAAATGGTCATTCAAAATGCCTGAAGTACAGGAATCCTTTATAAAGCTAAACATTTTGAGAAATCCATGTTACACGTGTAAGCCAACATCCATTTGAACGAGTTCGCAAACCGGCCATATTTTGTCCCTATAAAGTGGTGTTTGAATGCGGGGTTCAGTTCGTAAAAATTTTCCACACATTTTGGATGGTCACCATACAAATTAAATGTAAAAGACAAACAATTTCGTTTTATATTTTTATTCTACTCCTATTGGTTACCGAGATCTTTTAAAATCATTTAACTTTGTCTCGCATGTTATCTTTATGAGACACTATGTATTTCTGTATGTTACCTGTTGATGAATATATTTGCTTAAAAGTCTCGTTGCAACAAACGTAAATAGAAGATTTTTGCATATTTCTTTACTTAAGGCTTTTGAAACTAGACAAAAAAACAAGAAAGTTGATGCTCTCGCAGCAGGACGCCCACGTGCTCGCTGCCAATGATAGTTCTTTGTCGCCAAGTATGGTTTTACAGTATTGGTAACCACACTGGGCGTAAATTTGTTGTACCTGTTTGAGTACAATACAGACTTTACCAAACCGTAGATTCTTTTAGTTTGTAGATTTGCAAATTAGAGTATTTGATAATGTATTCTTTGTCAAATAAATAGATTGTGAAGTTCAAACTTAGGGTTGTTTGTGCCAAACGTAGGCACATATTTAATCTGTAATCGGGTAGTATAATCTCAATTTTTTGTTATACTTGTATACTTGAAAGTGTATGACACATCTCTGATAATACGTTCACATACGTAATCTTCACCACTTCGCAATTGAGTTTCCGATCTAACACGCCAATTAATAGTGAACCTTCACTTCCAGAGGTGTAACAATGACGGAAGCAGATTCCGTAACCGAGAAATCGGCCTTCCAGCGACAAAAGCGATCCAGACGCTCACGCCAGGGGACCGTGTGAGAACACGCTTCTACTATTGACTAACAGAGTAAACATAATGTTATAATAATCCTGATAGATCTATAACTATATATAAGAACATGTCAGTTATAAGAAAACGTTACAGTACGTAGATTATAGAAAGCAACGAAGATGAGAAAGAGATAGAATCTCGAAAATCCAGGATTCACGATCATGTGAATTCCTCTCGTTCTACTGAGAAGAGAAGACCATTGCAAGGCCGAATAGATATGAAGCTGTCTTAAAATTTAAAGAAATGTTGACAATGGATCGTGTTAACCTGCCACTGACCCTGACTCTCTCATACAAAAGTGTACTGTGGGGATGGATGTGAAAACGTTAGTGGAGGTCACAGGTTGAAAATATGCAAACAATGACGAAAAAGAGGATAACGAAAATAAATTGGTGAAAATACTATAAACTTGGAGAACTTCTAATGTGTTATTTAGTATGCACATCTTTCTCGTAAGGTTAAATTTATACAAAATAGATATAATGATCATGACTGGGAATCTACTGTCGATTTACTTGGGATTCAAACAAATTCAATCGTTAATTAAAGTAACTAAAACCTACATTATTATCCCAGTGCCAAATTTTACAGGATCACATTTTGTGACTGCAAACTATTTCGAGCGTGTGGACGCTCTTTCAACAAGTCGGTTTTCACTCTTCAGAGTGTATATCGGCTGTTAAAAGGATGTTAAAAGGACGGATGTAAAAAAATCAAATGCCTTTTTTGGCTCCTTGTAGATAGCTCGATGGGTTTTAGTAATTATTTCACTTAAGGTTTGCTTGGACATTATTGTTGTGTACTCCATGTCTTTATAACTACCATTTTCTAAAGATCTCGGATTTGTAAATAAATTATTGTCTTGATATTGTGTCGCTGTCAGTAATGAGGTGAAATTGCTTTTCTCATACACGTATTTTTCAGAATGTATGAAGTTACCAATTGCAACAAAATTATTATACGCTTGTTCGTCCATTCTTAAATCAGTTTCCAATCTTCTGGCTCACTACACAGTTCACACAGTACATAAATGTTCCTATTCTCTAACTAACACGCCATCTCGCAGGCTTATCCATCGTGAACGTAAAATCGCTTGTTTCCTTTTCAATTTAGCACGGTGCTTGTCAAAGATTAAATTTAAAAAACATCCTTCATGACGATATTATTATGACGACCTGTATTTTAAGTTAACAGATGTGAGCCTCGAGATGTAAGGCTAGAAATGAGCGTGTGGACGGTGTCAGGTTGCACTTGCACACATCACGCGTGCAAACAAATATGAACGTGTGGCCCCGATTTGAACTTTGCCTCTCAACAATCCATATTTGGTATGTAACTAACAAAAGAAGCTTCCAAAACAAAACATAACGTTAAAACTGGAGCCTGTTTCATAAAACCCCCGTAATACGGGCACTGAATTCAACTCTTCACATTCAGGCCAAATTAAATCAAAATATGACCTAACTCTAGGATATTTCATATTGTATGTAATTCTTTTCATGAAATGGTTATTTGTGTAACTAGTGAGCAATGTTTACGCACGAGCCACAGGTGAGTGCGGAATGATCTCGAGTGCAGCAAAAGGCCTTTGCACTCGTGTTACACATTATATTTTTCCTACAGTCACTATAAAGCATATAAATAATTAGTCTTTCAAACACTATACAACACGTTTTTAGGTTAGGTTAAACCCAAGTCATGACCTGAATGGGAAATACTGCACCAGCTGATTGTAGTCGTAAGTGTTTAAGTGTTTCTTATTTTCAAGAGTACAAGTATAAACATAAATAATCAGTATGAACACATAATAAACGAGTAGATTGTTCTTCAAAATATGCCAATAAAACATTTTCTGACCGTTTTGTAACTTTTATTCTTACTTACGCGCCAAGAGGAAACCAGTTCGTGTGATCGTTCATACTTCTTTCTTGATTTTTCATGTAACAGGTTTAATGAAACATGTTTTCAGTTTCCGCTATTTCTGGTCTAACATTATATTCACAATCACTTTCACCGAGTTCATTATTTTTAAACATGTTAGGCCAACTTTTAATTCATCTTTCAAAAGCAGTACTAAACTTCAGGTTATGTTCAAACCAAGCGTTGAACGAAAATATAAGATAAACTATAAACACGAAATGACAGGTTAAATCGTAGTTGTAATAGTCAATCAGCTGCTCATAGTATTATTATCTTTAAGTGTTGTCACCCTATTTCCAAGCGTAAACGGATTACGTGCATAATAAAACCACGCTGTTTTGTGTTGTTTGGTTGGAATCCTAATGTGCGCCAAAGTATAAACCGTACGACAAAGTATAAATATGCAGCAATTAGCTGCTTTCTGTACTATAAACAGTGCACTCGGCAACACTTCAAAACGAGCTTATTAAACTATGAAATAATTGTGTAATAAGTTTCTTGGCTAATCTAAAAATTCTGCTCATTCACTTACAAAGCTTCGTCTGCAAACAGGCTACTCTCGGCATGGCAGATCGGTCTACTCAGAGATAATCAATTAGTTTCAGTCTACCGGGCTCGATTGACCCAATTGATCAGTCAGTATTCAATCAACAAGGTATGTTCGTGTTTTGTCCAGGAGAGAAATTAACATTGAATATTTGTACGACTAAATTCTTCATCACGTGATCGTTGGTAACCAAACCTAGTACGTTTAATGCATACAGTACAGTTTTGCGACTTGGACTTATTTTACAGGATAGAACTGCCTAGCTTAGCAGACACCGTGAAGATGCACAGACCTCTGAAAACGCATGTTTAAAGAATCTTTTATACAAATGATTTATGTTTGTCCTCATAGAATTTCTTAGTCGGCTGTAGCCTACTAAGGGTGAAAACTTGGGTAATGTTTTCGTCCATGTTCAATAGCCTCTTAAGCCACTATGTTCCGGTACATAGGCTACATTTTATTTGCTACAAATCTGTTAAAATACGATGCATGTTTTCTCCACATATTCCGCCGAATTGATAAGACAACCAATAAAATAACATGCAGTACTTTTTTTGTAACTGCTAAATAAAACTAAATAGATTAATTAATTAACAATTAAATTAATAATTAGTTAACTGATGTGATATTAAGTACTAATTACAAATACACTTTGATAATTTGATTTCAGTTTATTGTTGTTGGGGGGTTTAGTCGTTCATTTCAACGGCATTTTTTCACCCAGTATTTAAAAATCCCTTCATTTTAGACTTAAAATGCGACCATGCAGCAGCTTATAAACCTCTAAAATATAATTTACACGTTCACAAACTCATGAAACCACCAAGAGACAATATTACAGCAAAATATTATAGATCAAACTACAATCGATGACAAATAACCCTAAAGGAGCAAATAGAGGCTGAAGAAGGACAATGCCCTGAAAGAGCCTCGCTGGAATTTTACCATCAACATCAATCTTGAAACTGTGCATAACTCCAGCAACCTGACTAGCTGACAGCTCTCGTAGACTAAATCTTTGACACCGTTAGATGTTGTTTTTGTTTTCTGTTTAGTTACAACTTATTTCGTGTTGTGTTCTTATTATAATTTCCAAATTCCAAGATTATTTAACTCCGGAAGTTTTGAAAAGGATAATTAATATGCCGCGTTTATTTCAACGAGGTTAAAAATACATCTTATAATTTTTTTCAATAATCTCACTGGTAATAATAATTAAATACTTTGGATTTGGCAACAAACTTTAAGGAATAAAACTAATATTTAGTGCACCCATATTCGAATTCATAAAATTATGTAATACATTTTATTAAACCAGAAAATTAGATTGTTAGATTAATGCGTAGATTGATTTCTTGAATGTGTGTTTTAACACGAGATAAATTTCAATATTTTGAAGATTTCAAACTTATCATGCATTGTATCTTGTACTAAACAAATACTAAATATTAGAACCTTGTATTCAATCTAGATCCTAAAGATTGGTAGGTTAGATGCAAGAAGATACATGAAACAAAACCCCTGGATTCATGAAAGTATTCAAGAAAGATAATTTACAATATGTTAAAGCTTATAATGGGATAAATTTATGGTGTTCCTTTCTATAGAGCAATCGAGTGTAAAATATAAAGAAAGAAATTAATATGGGAAATCGTTATGTTTCCAAATGTATTGTGACACAGTAGCAAGCATGTGTTAAAATATACCTACATTCGTTAATTCCTACGTTAGCTGGACCTAGTATCTGTATATGGAATCACAACTATCTTATTGCAAAAGTTCATTATAAGAATTTAAAAATATAGGCACATTGAAAACCATTTCCATTTGGTTATTGCATTTTTGGTTTCATGGATGCCTTCTGGCAACATTTAGTAACTCATTGAGATCCGAGATCGGGATTTTATCGATCTTGTTAAAATATCCCGAAATAATTTGCACTCACGAGAATATTGTAGTGTTGTAGTTTATCATTAATTCCAACTTATAGCACTATTTCAACAATCAATGTAGGCTTCTCTTCGACGGGGAATTTGCACGGAACAAAGATTCTGAAATCCAAAAGGAGAAATTATCGACGAAGAAAATGTTGGCTTCCTCCCTAAAGAATTCTTTCTGGGATTTTTCAATGACGCTTGACAAAGGGCATTTTCATTTCCTGCTCACAGGGAATTCGTGCTGGGAATATTTACAAAAGATAAGATCTTTGACGAAGAAAATCGTAGCTTCCTCTAAACAGGAAAGCTAGTTCTGGATAGATTTTTCCAAAGAAAGGATCTCGCGATTGAAGCCTTGATCCGGCCCGAAGGACCAAAGCTGCGGCAGTCGGGTCAAGAGACGGGAAAACACCGCCCAAAACAAGTGTGTGTCGAGCACGCTTACCGTTAGGTGAGCTGTCCGAGTGGACCAATTAAGAAAACCAGTTGAAACGTAACAAGTTATACGCCAAGTCACATAGGTACGGTACCTCCCCCCTCCACTATCCAGGTACATGAGCGGAGTAGCGTCAGCTGGATACTGGATAGTGATACTGGAGCTGGATTCCATCTTGCGATACTCATCTACAGATGGCACGCGGCGCATCCTCCCAGTAACTGTACTGTTAGTCTGGTCGTCGGCAAAACAACACAAAGACAGGAAGCAACTTTATAGTTATTAACTTTACAATTGTTGTCGACATAACCAAATTCAAGTGGCAAGACTTGGGAAATCACTATTCGTACTTGTATTCAATTTTTTTAATCGAAAAATTGTATACAAAACATGATTTAAGTTATAAATAAGTATAAGCCAAATAATATAAGAACCTATATCAACTATTCATCCAATATTATCTCAGAACTTTATTATACCTTTCGGAAAAAAATACGTAAAAACAGGACGAAAAATGATCAACCTCTTTAAATTGATGTTAAAATAACCAAATCCAAGCGGTAAAACTTAAGAAATTTATTAAAACAATGTTTTTAATCATAGCTAATGATACACAAAATAATACAAACATACTAACTGTACTACTTCTCTAATATTAGGCTAGTTTACTCTGAAATAGTATTCCTTAGTCTATCATCGGTAAAAAAAAAATCCTGTACGCAAAGACATGATGCAAAACTAAACAAAAACAAACAGAAAAACGTAGGAAATCACTACTCTTACTCGTTGTCAAAATAATATCTTCGAATTAACGAATTGTTTTACACCTTTTTTATTATTATAAACAAGTAGGTCTGTACACAAAATAATACAAATATCCACAGCGATCAAAGCGAAACTAAAGCTAAGAAGATTGTTAGTTCCGAGTTCCATAGTATCGAGTTCTAGAGCCGACTTAAAAATCCTAAAAATTGAACTCTACGCTCGGTAGACGTTAAATCGATGTATTAGTTCAGAGGATTACACTATCAATTTGTATATTACAATTTACTAATAAACCTTGTAATAACTAAGAATCGGATTGGTAAACCCTTTGACTATTGTAAAACACAACAAAATTTAGTAATATATTTAACGGATGGTTCACCTTCAGGGGTAACAAGAATGCACCTCTTCTTTTTAGAAAAATTCAACTTGTTTGACATTATTGTTTCTAGTAGCTTCTCAAGAGTTTCTCTCCTAGATTATATTGAGCTTTCTCAGTAGTGTTTCATGGAAGGAATATGAATGATTTTATCTCACATTTGGTCAAACTAAACGAAAACTGACGTCTCAGTAAATTAGGAATTTCAAAGCTGGAATTCCGTGAAACTGCAGTTATGTTATAGATGAATTTAACGAGCCCACTTTGGCTAAAACGTCTTACACGTAAAGCCTACTTTAACAAAACAAAATTGTCTTAATCCTATACACGCATTAAACTACTGGTACTTGGCGTATTTAACTAGAAACTTCCGTCAAAATATTACCGAATACACTTGATCATAATGTCATTTTGAGTTTTGGAATTATTTTTTTCGTTATCTTTACCAGTCATGGTTTACATATACTCCTTGTTGGGATTACATCAGATGCCATCATCATCGTATTTCCCAAGTACTGTATTTTCCCCTATTGCATAATATCGGCTGGGATGTTCCTTAATATCCAATTAATGCTAAACATCGTTCACTTTTCTGTGTGATCTACGCGTAGCTTCTAAGGATATGATATAATCAACAGTTTTGCTTCTGGAAATCGAGTTTTATCCACTTTTCAGCCGACGATAGTGTTGGAAAGTGAAGGGATTTGTTTTTAATGTTTAAAAGTGTATTTTAAGTAGGTACATTTGTTTTAACCCCATCTTTGTTGTCTGTTGATGGTGTCGTGATGGTTAGGTTGGGTAAGTCTGTAAGTTATTCGTAGGTTTTTCTAGATATGGAAAGGAGTTGCTACCAAAATCACAGCGTATATGACGAGTCGTTTGGACCTGAGGTGAACGCAAAAGTGGCATAGCACCCTAATTACTTGACCGATGAAAAATAACTCCACAACATACCTGCAAACAAAAAAGAATCAGACTTAGGTCTAATAAAATAATACTACCTAATTAAAAAAATCTCTTTTGTTGCTGCAAAGAACACAAATAATGTAATCTTTAGCTAATCTTGTCAAATCCTTCCACGAAATAAATAAATTAACCAATTTCCAATAATATGGTTCAATGAATCTACAGTGGCCATTTAATTCTCCATGAGGACAACACAAGTGATGACATACGGCGTTTATTACCCAATATTATCTTGACATTCAATAATTGTAGGATAATATAATATGCAATGCATTATTACTCTTTTAGATCAGTTGAATAGTTGTTTAACAGCAAAAAATGCTGATTGAAAAAGGTCAAAACCCAATATTTAGAAGCTTCTTACCTCCAATTATGTCATATAAATATGTTCAACAAAATTTATAAACACGTGTTTTGACTTATGGGGGGGGTTTTACAGCGGTCCCGGGCCCATATGTACCTAAGTTTTAGGTATGATGGTAGTTATGACAAAATAGCTACTTTCCTATGGACTTGCTCAACAATTGTGAAAATATGAGGATAGAAATATTAAAAAATATTTAGAATCTTTGTTTACAACGAAAAACAAAATATTGAGTCGGAACGTATGTTATTTAAATTTTCTTCTAACGAAAACAATTGTATTCGGTCATTATTACAGTACTAACCTCAAAATAAAGATTAAAAGCACATTGTAATCGTCCAGACCCGTAGCATGCAATTTTTATAAAATAGTTTTTTCGGAACGCGGCACTCCGGTCCGTTTTTATCTCTATGAATATCTTGTAGGCGAGTGAAAACTGTATTTCGTTACTAACCTATTCTAACGATGATGACTTAACTTTTAAAACTATAAAAACATACTCAAGAGACATTACTTGGGCGATATGTTGCATTCAACTAGTAAGAGAAGACACTTTACAATGTTAATCTACGGCGTCGGTACTGTGGCCGCGTGGCGGCAGCTAGCGAAAGCGTGTACAATGTTATAATACTTTATCGTGGATTGCGAACAGAATAATGCACACTTCACATTTAATTTTGTTTGATTAAACGGTTTCAGAATGGACTGTAGACACTCTATATGCAGCCTCTGAAAAACAAACAATGGCGAATGTAATTGAAAAAGAACAATGTACTGGACGTCTTTCTTCCTTCTTTCGTCAGATGCTTATTAGGAGATTGAAACTTTCTCCAGTTGAAAAGACAGTATTTTACTTCTGGATTGCTGGATCATAAAGTAAGCTTCGTTACTGTAAAAACACACATTTTATCTACATTTTTGCTAGTAGAAAAACTAAGCCGAATATAAAAATATTTATGCATTTTTCACTCTTAGTTCCAATTCTAGAATAAGTGTTTCAATCACGATTTTCTTAATAGAGAAGAAAGCATTATGACTCAATCCACAACCACAATAATGTTTATATGGATCATTCCATTTAATACACGTTTATAATAACGGTTTTGCAGGATTGTATACTAAATGAAAATTAGCCTACAAGTGGGCGAAAAATCAATTGAGCATTGATGTCTTTGGTTATAATATTTCGTTTGGGTTTGGATTAAAGTTATTATATAGAGCATACCTTAATGAAGTAAGTGGTAGATTTGTAGCTAGATGTGTTATTATCTGTGTGAATAATGTCTCAAAAGATTCCATAGTTCGAGCCATCGGGGTTACAAAAGTTTATTGGGTTTGAATGGACGTATAGCTTGTTAGATGCTTGTTTGAATGGACTCTTCTCTGCGTTGTTAGATGCTGTATAGGTTCAAATGGTTACTAAAGGTTCAAATCCCGCTAATTACTGATGGCTTTTAGATATGAAAATTTGATAATGCTGAGTTTGATGACCTGGTGTAGGCTATCCTACAGGTCTCTGAGTGGGGACACCGAAACTGCTACCACGTTTTATGATTATAATCCATACTGAAACTGCCACAGCTATTAGGAAGGATTATAAGGGTGTTTTCGAATGTGGTAGAAATACATAAACGATTCCGTTTCCCGAGCGCCGCGTCTCCCCAGCGCCGAGCAGGCTATCTGGCATAATCTGACAGTTTTGACAGCCGAATTGGAATTCACAAAAGCAAGGAACTGCGGTTAAGGCGTGTGACCAATTGAGCATTGTAGACAATCAACACTGGAATTACGTTAATTTTACATACATTTCATTGCAGATATGATACGATTCGAATTCTAAATTAACATTTAATGAATATTTTTTAATTCAGCTTACTGAATCTCGTACTTTTGAGATGTTCGCACTTAATCTTGAATGATTAACCTAACCTAACCTAACGTAACCTAACCTTTACTGCTTCACAGATTAAACTCATTTATACGATTTTAAAATAGTAGGTATAGCACTTCTGCATCACTGAGCAGAACCTTTGGTAATTTATGGCCTCGGCGCTGGGGAGACTCGGCGCTGGGGAGACGTAACGTAGAGAAACTGCCACAGCGGCTGGGCCAGGTATACGGGGATAAACGGGAGACTTATAATTCCCATTTCTGTCTTAACACTTTATGTTAACTTCATCTTCCTAATATTTCTTTCAAAATGGTGGATGATTAGAAAAATAAGGGTGTGATTTGCACTTTCGTATTTATACTTTGGGAGTTATTTTCTACGTTAATTTAAGGTTTTGGTGTTACGACTATTAGAGCTCTCAATAAACTACACATTACTTAAACTTTTTAAGTATTAACTTCGTCTCGTGTGAATATATATTTACTTTTCTTTTACTACTGTACTTTGTTTAGTTTTGTTTCAACATGATTTTTACTATTATATATGTTGTTTCAAATGTTTATAGTTTTATACATTTTTTACATCATAATCTATATTTTAAATAGACTTTTCATTTTAAAATATTGTTTTTTATAATTATGTACCATAAATTTATAACGCTTTTATCCCTAAAACATCCATTGTGTTTTATTTATACTTCAAGACATGTATCCTATTGTATGCATTACATGATATTGTTATTGTGTAATTTCGACGATGCCTACCTACACCTTAGTATATTTTTAAACTTAAAATTTAGTAAATAAGAGTTAAATTAAGTAAAATAATGATAACATATAAGTTTATCAATTTCTTTAACACCAGTATAACTTGAGCTGCCATATAATACATTTAGTAAGAAGAATTTTACAAACCACTACAATCTTAATTCTTCAGAACACAATTATTTCTACCTTCATCAGTAAATTAAATTACTTTTAACCTCTTAAGTATCGTGATTTAAAGCATTTAACTATGTAATGAGCAATGTCAAGTGTTGTGTCTTGGCAGTTTCAGTACACCCCTCTGGGTTTCTTAGAGAGAGAACCAGAAAAAAATATCTCCCCCCACTAAAAGCCATGATATTTTCTTTTGTCTTTTAGTTTGAAAATATCCATCTTCTTCACAAGGGAGATTGAATGAACAGGTCTGCTTATCTACTTTCTAAAAATATCTTTTTCATAGGTTTTACAGTATCCAGATTGTAAAACTATTTCTATTTCACAGTTGACTTTTGTCACTTATTGTGCATGGACGTAGTTGAGACTTGTGCATATTGGAAAAACTCTGGATGTTAGAACAAGTATAACAGATGGACCAAGGAAAACAATACATGCGCTTAGAAAAATCCTAAACACACACAATAATTCAAATGTTCTTTATTAATGTTAAAGAAACAGTTATAACAATGTAAAACTCAAATTTGATCAGACTATGAATTTATTTATCAGCAATAATTTTAATGCTGGACTCAAACTTTTTCAGAGTGCAATTTGACCATGCGTTTCCCATTGGATGGAAGATTTGCCAGAGTGTCGTTAACTATAGAGACAGACATTGCTTCATGAAGAAAATGCTGTCATTGTAAGGTACTGCTCTACACACTGCTTTACTCCAACATTGCTCTACTCCAACAATTCAAGTATCTTTTACTAAGTTTGCAATAACTTAAGGATGATGGAATCACTAAGATACACAATTGGTTATGTAACTACGAATATTTTTTAATCAAACAAATTGCTTTACACTGCACTTATATAGTTTAAGAAAAACGTGAATTTGTTCGAACATTTTTTTTTTTTTTACTTAGAAAGAGTTCACTCATATTTGGGTTAAAATACGCACATAGTGGCGTCCCCATCTTAAATAATTGATAATTGATAATTGATTGAGTTGTGACGAAATTGTGATAGAATACGGGCTCTCAGGTTCAAGCCCAAGCAGACCTGGTCGTTGCTTACTTAATTCCCTACTATTCTAGCTGGTCCAACCCAAATAGGAAGATTAGTCTGCTCAAAGTATTAGACACTTTTGTGGACGAAAATTGAGACGGTAGCGCGATGGAG